>NW_024582725.1:139958-184885 GCF_018398535.1 Haplochromis burtoni
CAAGTACTGTAACCAAAATTATTATTATCATCTAAAAAATATAGCCAGAGTCCGCCCTATTCTCTCTCGGGCCAACACGGAGATGCTGATGCATGCTTTTATTACCAGTCGCATTGATTACTGTAATGCCCTGCTCTCTGGTCTTCCTAAGAAGAATATTTCAACTTTACAACTCTTGCAAAACTCGGCAGCTCGTGTGCTGACGAAGACCAGAGGGCGGGCCCACATTACACCGGTTTTAGAATCGCTGCACTGGCTCCCCGTGTGTTTCAGGATCGATTTTAAAGTTCTTTTATTGGTTTTTAAATGTCTTAATGGTCTTGGGCCTTCTTATCTCTCAGATCTGCTTTTACCATACGAACCCTCGCGGACCCTGAGGTCCTCTGGTACTGGCCTTTTGATTGTCCCTAAAGTCAGGACACATACTCACGGAGAGGCAGCTTTTCAGTGGTATGGTCCTCGTCTGTGGAACAGCCTGCCGGAGGAGCTCAGGGCCGCAGAGAACGTACATGTTTTTAAGAACAGGCTCAAGACCCACCTTTTTAATTTAGCTTTTACTTAGCGTTTATTTATTTTATGCTTATTTATTCTATCCTGTTATTCTATTATTAATTTAGACTTTACCTAATATTTATTGATTTTATTCTTATTCATTTTTTAACTCTTCTTACTCTATTTATATTATGTATCCTGTTCTTATTTATTTTATCATTTTACCCTGTATATATCCTATTGTGTCATATCTCCAGTGTTTCCTCAGAGGGCGCTCTCTGCACCGGGGCTGTGATCGACTGTGGCTGCTGGGTCTCTGGGGGTCCTCTCAGCCTGGCTGGGGGGCTCCTTTGCCTCCCTCCTGCTGTGTGCCCAGCCTGGAGGCTGCGGTGTGAGGTCGGTGCAGCGGCCGTATAGTGTTCTATGTCATGCGCCACCATTACTTTTGGTGCGTGTTGTTGTGGGGGGGGGGGGGGGGGGGGGGGGGGGGGGGGGGGGGGGATGTGTGATTCACATCATTTATGTTAATGAGAGTGTGGGGAGTGAGTTGGAGGGTGGGGTGGGCTGCTTTTAACTATGTAAAGCACTTTGTGCTACATTTTTTTGTATGAAAAGTGCTTTATAAATAAAGATTGATTGATTGATTGATTGTTGCTGGGTTTGACTGTTTCACAAAACACCCGCCACTTAGTTCATTTTATTATGAATTGATTTGCCAATAATTACATAGTCAATCAGTTATTTATGAAGTCTTAGTGAAATGTTGAAATTTTGTGAGAAGTTGAAATACTCATTAAAATGTTCTACAGGTTAAAGTGGCCTTATTTGTGACAAACAACTTAAAAATAAAAGATAATTGGAATGGCTCTATGACTATAATTTATACTACATGGTGGTAGCCTGGCACAATAAGTTATGTTAATTTCCTTGTAAACTAATACTTTTTGTTAGTAGTGCTATGGCACATAGGAACATTCTGCTGGTCACAGAAAAAACACATCTTATCAGTTGAGAGGATATTACTGTATGTGGTCAGATACTGCACACAACCCTCAAGTCTTTAACTTTCATGTTGTGCTTGAAACCTGCACAAACTCTTCCAAACTCTCCTTTTACCCCGGGACACTTTGGACTTTACCTTCCACATCTGTTGTATCTTCAGCCCCTGGTACTTTTCTATTTTCTATTGCTCCTTTTTCCCGATGTTGCAATCAGCTGGTATCGCTACATCTATAACAACTGAGGTCTTCTGTTCCTTGTCAGCTATTACTTTGTCTGGTTGGTTTCCCAGCAGCTGTGTCTCTCACAGACCCTGGACCGGATAAGCAGAAGAAAATGGATGGATAACCACAGAATGAAGAAATTAGAGTGATGGCAGCGGTAGCCTCAAAATCATTAAATGGTTTAAACACATGCAAAAAAATACTTGATCTACAGTTTCTATTGAGTAAAACTAGACATTTGCCCATTGCCATTTGCAGAATGAGACTGCATTAATGAACCAGCGTTAATTAAACTGAGCCTTGCTGATTGATCCTGAACATACATGATTTCACAATTTAAAAATTGTCCTGTCATGTCATTATTTTGGTCATTTAATGGTCTACATAGTACGGTTTGATGACATATTGCAACATATCAACTTGGTTTCCAGATCACATCTCCTTGCGTTATTTTACTCTTTTGTTTCGTGTTTAAGTTTTTAATTGGAATGCACTTGGACACTCATTCCATTGTTGCTAATGTTGAATGGCACATTCTTTCATTTTTTATGAAGTGTGCCTCAACCCCTAAAGTGGTGGAATCCTTTAATATTCATGTCCGAAAGTTAGAATGACAGCAAAGTTGTGGCTTTCCCACAACAATGCTCTGATGTGCCCTCGGCTCATGAACTTTCTGTCTTCTTCACTTCTCCTGTTTCCTGCTCTTTATTCTTGGATAAGTGTTACCCACATGGCTGCAGGTTGTGAATTAATGAGCAGGGGCAAAAACACAAAAAGAGGGAGTGGAAAAAAAGGGAAGAAATGAGAACAATGTGAAGACAAAGGGTGTAAATCAAGTCTTTACGATGTACTTTAGAGGGATGCAGAGGGGGAGTCACCAAAACAGCAACAGCCTTGGAGGTGCAGAGCTTGCATGGGTGCCACTGAAAACCTCTGAGAGAAATATGGGTGACTGTTATAGCTCACAAATATACCTGCAGCAGAATAAAATATACTGGCCAGCAGAGTGTAGGTTTCATTCAGCAACGACAAATAGTGTGTGCTGCTTCCAAGCTTCTGCAAGGCGTAAAAACATAAAGTATGTCCACTTTGTACAATCTGGAAGCAGAAATACTGAAAAACAAAACATGGCATGAAAAATTGAATGCTTTCTTCTTCTTTCCTCTGTTTCCATGGGAGATATTTTAACATTAATGGTCAATGGTTTTATCCACTACTTTCTAAAACATAGTTAATATAGTCCATGTAGATAAAACTTAATGGTTTGAAATACCTGAGTTTTAGCAGCAACATCCTGCATTATAATTTTGAACCCTTTCTGTTAGAATTTACATTTTTGCAACTAAATTGCACTCGAATTGCCTAAAATTGTATTAGTCAAGTTACAAATGCATTATAGGAGGGATGATAAAATGAGGGGGGTCAAACACATTTGATTTTTCACCAGAAAAATGAAGTGTGAATGTTTTTTGAGACTACTCTTAAATTTCAGTTTCAGTCATGGTTAAATTTTGGTTAAAACGCGGTGTCCAAACATTAAATGTTAGAAAATGTCTCTGTCTTTGGCTGGTAATTGGTTAAGCATAAATTTATATTGCAATATCACTTTGCAAATATGACATATTTGTTTTTTGAAGTTGGACAACACTTTTGCATATTTTATGTCTAACCATAGGAAGCACACAGGAACATTTGATTTTGGAAGGTACCTTCCAACGAGTTTGAGGAAATACAGTGTGACAAATCGAGTTTCCCCAGCTGTTTTCATACAGTCAAACTTTTTTTTTGTTATAGCTAAAAATCCTTAATTAACTTGAAGAAACCCAATCCAGTGTGAGGGGGGGAAAGTAAATCAGAACAGTCATGAGGTACTGTGCACATTAATTTTGCCTGAGGTCCACTTAGAAATGTACAGAAACACACAGTTTCCATTATCTCTCCCAACCAGCTGTTAGATATCCCACCAACTGGGTAGGTTGCTGTGGGCATCAACAGCTTTTCAGTGGCCTGCAGTGCTTTAGATAGTCCCTACTGGACACTGTAGTAGTACTTTAAATGACCTTCTGCATGTACAAAAGTGTGTGAAAGTGTATCCAATTTATATCTCCTTCACTATATATATACATACATACAGTGGGGCAAAAAAGTATTTAGTCAGCCACCGATTGTGCAAGTTCCCCCACTTAAAATGATGACAGAGGTCAGTAATTTGCACCAGAGGTACACTTCAACTGTGAGAGACAGAATGTGAAAAAAAAATCCATGAATCCACATGGTAGGATTTGTAAAGAATTTATTCGTAAATCAGGGTGGAAAATAAGTATTTGGTCACCTCAAACAAGGAAAATCTCTGGCTCTCACAGACCTGTAACGTCTTCCTGTAAGAAGCTTTTCTGTCCCCCACTCGTTACCTGTATGAATGGCACCTACTTCACAGCTCGGGTCCTCTACCAGAGGCCTGGGAGCTTGAGGGTCCTGCGCAGTATCTTAGCTGTTCCCAGGACTGCGCTCTTCTGGACAGAGATTTCCGATGTTATTCCCGGGATCTGCTGGAGCCACTCGCCTAGCTTGGGAGTCACCGCACCTAGTGCTCCGATTACCACGGGGACCACCGTTACCTTCACCCTCCACATCCTCTCGAGCTCTTCTCTGAGCCCTTGGTATTTCTCCAGCTTCTCGTGTTCCTTCTTCCTGATATTGCTGTCATTCGGAACCGCTACATCGATCACTACGGCCGTCTTCTTCTGTTTGTCTACCACCACTATGTCCGGTTGGTTAGCCACCACCATTTTGTCCGTCTGTATCTGGAAGTCCCACAGGATCTTAGCTCGGTCATTCTCCACCACCCTTGGGGGCATCTCCCATTTTGACCTCGGGACTTCCAGGTTATACTCGGCACAGATGTTCCTGTACACTATGCCGGCCACTTGGTTATGGCGTTCCATGTATGCCTTGCCTGCTAGCATCTTGCACCCTGCTGTTATGTGCTGGATTGTCTCTGGGGCATCTTTACACAGCCTGCACCTGGGGTCTTGCCTGGTGTGATAGACCCCAGCCTCTATGGATCTTGTACTCAGAGCTTGTTCTTGTGCTGCCATGATTAGTGCCTCTGTGCTGTCTTTCAGTCCAGCTTTGTCCAGCCACTGGTAGGATTTCTGGATATCAGCCACCTCCTCTATCTGCCGGTGGTACATACCGTGCAGGGGCCTGTCCTTCCATGATGGTTCCTCGTCTCCCTCCTCTTTCTTGGGTTTCTGCTGCCTGAGGTATTCACTGAGCACTCGGTCGGTATATTTCTGCCTGATTTGTGGCTTTTGCTGAAACAGTAATGGTTGTTTTCCCACATCTGGAAATGATATGGTCTTCACTGCCATCTTGAGTATGATTACAGTCATATTTTACACTTTTATGAATTATGTAAGCTACCATGGAGTCTAATCCATTCATCCAGGATCCAAGAAGCTCCCATACACAGTAAACTTTTCTCAGCCTCGAATTAACCAAGCAAGTGTAAAAGTGGCCGAGCCATTCAAAGGTTTCAGTGTAACCTCAGGCGAAAATATTTGTGAAACATAGCAGTGGTGGCCTAAAATCCTCGGCATAAAATTAAAACAAGCAATGTGTGGGCTTAAAGAAACAAAGCAAAAATGAAAATAGCATGCCTCTGATACTAGGAGAGGTCTCTGTTTACCACTCAGTATATTCATATGACATGTCATGTGTCAATCATCACATCTCCTACAACAGAGAGCACCTTCAGATGAAAACCAAGGTTGTTGCCCTTTATTCTTTTGTGTTTTTTTGATCTCATAACTTCACCTTTGTCCTTTTTCCAACGTGAAAGAGCAGAGGTGCCACAGCAGGCCAAACAATTATCCCGAATAATCTGCTTACATTCGGGTGTGTATGTATGTGGTCGGTTTTAAACAGAACATCTGTAACGTCTGAACATCAGACAAGGAGAAACCAAAGCTCAATCAGTGGAGTATAATAATTATTGACAATCCTGCATATTATTTTGTAGTTTTGATGTCTTAAGCAGTGTACTAATTACTGTGGACTCACTCTAAGGTGTACAATCCCAGTTTTGTAATCCACTGCCCTTGTCTGCTCCAAGCCTTTCTATTCCATTTCATTCTGTTTATTGAAGAAGCAGAGAGAAATGAGAGTGTCAGCTTAAGTTCTCTTTTCCTCATCTTAGCCCTTTTAGAAAATTTTACATTTCCGTTTTTAGATAAGGCTGAGAGGGATGGATTCTTGTTTTTCATACAAATTGAATACATTTTCTGTGAGGAGAAAAAAAATGTCTGAGTGTATCTGGAATCCTTAACAGTGACAAATGTAAAAAATACTGTTGTGAAGGTGGAACATAAAAACACGATGAAATAAGTCTGTAATGTAAATTATAGAGTGACACATTGCAAGAAAGAAAACGTGCTCTGTTAGTCAGTGTGAAAGAAATTACTTTTCTGCTTTATCCAGGAGACAGAATCTGTGTAACGGTCCCCTCGTCCTCTCAGGTTCAGATCTGCTCTCTCTCTTATGCCCGCTCTATCTCTCCCGCTCTGTTGTATGCATATGTGTGTGGGTGTATTTGAGTTAGTGATGTCTATCTCCTCCCAGAAGTAGGTGTGGGTGCCCCAGATTTCACTGGCATGCCTGGTGTTCATCTACAATCACCAACAATTCTTAATCCTTACTTATATATACTTCTAAAGAAACACTCAAGGCTGTGGTGAAACAGAGTACCCTTACCTGCATCTCTGCCTGTGCAAAGCAATGAACATTCACCCATAACCTCCCCTGTAAAAGCAATAACTGATTACCTGAACCCACAACGCATTGGAACAAAGGTAACGCTCACTGATGCATGTGGGAAGCGAAGGTAAGTCTAAAAGTGTTCAGCAAAACCTTTTAATGATTTTTCAGTGGGTCCTGTCCTTGAGTTTTTTGCATGAACCATTAAAAGTTGACAACTCAAACTTTCATCACTGTAATTTACTATAGAAGGGAGTTACGGAGGCAAATTGATTGAGCCCCTATTTATTAATAAATACAGGCTATATGGGCTTTTAAAGCACCAGACTTGATGTACTAGAACAAGTTATTAAGAGCACAACCACTTGAGATACTTATAACCTTGCCTTACTCGTTATAGCTTTTTTTCAGCGATTGCATTTTAAATATCTTTGAAGGTTAATGAAGTGATCATTACAATGCCCATTTAAATTGTTACTTTTACTCTCCTAGCTTTACCTTACTTGACCCTCAACTGAATCCAGCAGGATTTAAAGTGAAAATGACATCACATTGTCATTGTCCTTTTATTTATTTATTTTTAAACTTTTTGCAATTTAAATTCGGATTGGAAAAAATGCCAGGGAAAATGAGAAAGAAAACTGTAAGAGCCTTCAGGTATCTGGTATTAAAGAAAATACCAAAGCTTGGAAGACATACTGTTATAGACGTGTGTGTATATTTTTCTTGCCTTTGTGAGGACCATTTTGAGTCTTTGACCTTGAGAAGAAGGCAATTCACCCTTACTTTTTTACATACCTTGAAATGACAGAGGTCTGACTTCGTCTCAGGTTAGGGTTATGGCTGGATATTTATTGGTGATGATTTGTGTTAGGGTAACGGGATACGTAATGAAATAAACTTTGTGGTTACAAAGAATACACATGAAAGAAGTACAAATATGTGTCAGACAAGTTAAGGGCAGGTGATGTTCCAGGGAGAGCGGATCCTGCCAGTCAAACTATAGCCAGCAGACAGGTAGTAAAAAATTGAGAGACCTAAAATTGACCTATAGCACAGAGCAAACCAGCAGGTGTTCTGTCTGCATCCACCTTTACTTTTCTCCTCTAATTTGTTGTGTTTTTTTTTTTTCCTAATTCAGCTTCCTTTTCTGGCCATCTCTCTCTGACACAGACGCTAGAAATAGATAGTGCTAACCAGAAAAACGAAGCTCTTACAAACAAATGAGACCCCCTTTACCAAGGGGTAAAGTCTGGATTGTCTGTATTCTGTTCTCATCTTCCTTCACTTGTCATGACGTTAAATCCTCAGTGGAGCAACAGTCACAGGAGCTGAACTGTTTCTATATTGTTAGTGAAGCTCTGAAAACTACAACATCATCTCAGCTCAATACATACTGTAAATGTTCTTCATCATTTTTTAAAACTCTGCTTCTTGATATTCAAAAGAAAGTACAAAAAAGCAAATTCAATGAAATGTGTCTGATTGTTACTGTCTGATGTGGTTTAAACTGGGAACCACTCCTCCAACTTCAGAATCCTGTAACTATTTGGGTGTCAAACATCCAATTTACAGTGAAGTGCCTTGAAACTACATGCAACAGTGTTTCTGTGGCAAAAAAATTAAATCCGGAAAAGTTGATATTTTGCATTAAATTGAACCACATGTTGACTATAGGACACATTTGCACTATTCTCTATAGTTAACACCAGCAGCACCCATTTACAAACAATTGGGGAAGACCACAGATGGCTATTCAGAATCTCTCGATCATTTTTTGTTGTAGTTAAAAATATATGTTCCTTTTTTTCTCCTAACTAACAATGACACGAATCATTAAAATAATGCGATTACTGCAATAACCAGGCTGACAAAGTAGTGGCTATACATAGATGCAGGTCTTTTAATTTGGGAAAATTTCGAGTCCAGATATAATAGAGAAAGTTGAACTATACCCTCCAGAAGTATTTGAATTTACTCTTGCAATGGCAAGACTATATTTGTACACAATTTGAGGTGATATAACTATCTAGAAAAAAATCACATTGTTTTTCAGTTATGATGATAAGTAGCTATTGAATTTATTATGTTTGTATCACACCTTAATTGCACATATTGAAGAAATAAAAATGAACTCAATTAAAAAACTCCCTTGAAGAGCTTCCACACAACATCTGTGATTTAGGAATTAGTTTGATCTGTGTGGTGTTTATTTAAAAGACAGCTAAATGTTCAGTACAGTCAAAGTAACAGTTTTCTTTCACCAGTTTGGATTCGGTGTCAGTTTTACACATTTATTGTTATTCTTTCAACTTGAAATTAAAGATTTCTTTCGTTATGTTTACATTTAGCGCTATGTATCCTTGAGGCACAGCAGATGCCTCTGGAATACCAGAGAAGACAAGCAAGGCAATATTTCTGTGATCTTCCACATCAGTTAACCAAGTCAAGAATACTCCTGAGAAGGTTAGTGGTCATGTGACTTTCAAAGTCAACAATCAAGAGATACCTTCATGTATGGAAATACAGAGGGTTTACAGCAAGGTGCAAATAACTGGTTGCATTCAAGAACAGAAAGGACAGACAACATTTTCCCAGAAACAAAAAAACAGCTAATGATCAGCAGCATGTCACATCATCTGTCAAATATGGTGGAGGCAATGGGACAGACATTTGTGTCTGTCACTGGAACAGGGTTACTAGTGTTTATTGATGATGTGACTACTACTGATATAAGTAGCAGAAGTTTCTCAGGGCAAAAAAATGTGACCAAGTTAGTTAATTGATCTCAACAAGATAGAGCATGGTTTTCAGATACCGAAAGCAGAGAGACTCCAAATTAGCAGCAACTAAACGTGGCTGCAGTAACGGCCTGGAGAGCATCTCAATAGATGGAACAACGCATTTACATTTAAGTATTAAAAATGGAAATAAATAGGAAATATTTATAGAAATGGCTGCAATGTTTAAATTTTGCTTTTGTGAACTAAACATCTTGAACTAAAGCTGAAAGTGTGCAGACCAGTCACGTCTGTACCAACTAATCAGACAGCAAGTGTCCTACTTAGATTATGACTTATTTTTGTTGAACTAACTTATTTTTGTCTAGTCTGTAATCTTATTGCTATTTCATGCATTTGGCACTGAATGTTTCAAGCTATGTTTTTTTTTTATATTTTATATATTGTTCACCAAGCGCTAAGCTAAAAAAAATAAAAATAAAAGAGAATAATACGTTTTTGATGTTTGGTGAAAGGCCCACGAGTGTTTTTGTACAAGCAGAAGGCAGCTGAGAGAACATTCAACATTCTCACTTTCTTTGTTCTGACGGATTGTCAGAAAAGTGAGTGCAAATTTATAATTAGAATATCATAATGTCAAAAAAAATTTTTTTTTAATATAAAGGTTATTTTGATATCACACTCACAAAACCCTGAGCAGGGACAAGCAATCACAGTGTGCTAAAGAATGAAACTGATTATAAAGTCGGTACAAAACTCGAAAGTGGGAAATCCGTCATAATATTTGGAGGTGTTGTGGTATTTTACATATGCTTGTTTAACATTTTGTTACAGCCTGATTGTGATTACAGGCGGTCCTGAATGCTGCTGCAAAGCTTCTCACCAGTTCCTCTAAAGGTCCCACATGATCCCAGCTCTGTCCTCTTTACACTGGCTCCCCATGATGTTTACAGTTCAATATAAGATTCTGGTAAAGGCTTTAGAGCTGTTTGTGGTCAGATGTCTCCACGTATTAGAGAACTTCTACATCCATTCGTGATTCCGAGGTCTTTGAGGTCAATCGATTAATACTTGCTGGTGGTACCTTAGTCCAGGTTAAAGACAAAAAGGGGATTGTGCTTCGAAGGTTGTGGACACTGTTGATACCTCAAAAAGAAGCTTAAATCCTATCTGTGCTGGCTTTCTTTTACTTAGTTATATCTATTTATACCATTTTAATTGTTGTGTCTTATTTTATATTGTAAAGCACATTAGGAAGTATACATTTATTTACACTACTTCATTTCTCTTCAAGAGTGTCTATATGCAGCTGGTTGCTGAGGGAAACTAATAGCTCTAATATTATATTTTAGCTAATATTATCATAGAAGTGATTTTTTGTCATGCAGGAACAGAATGCTTTTATTGCAGATTTGTTACTTAATGCCATATTTAGCATTTTTAATGGTCATGTCACTAATGTTGGACATTTGATTATGGGCAATAGAAGTTAGCAGGCAAAATACATTTAAAAATGTTGCCTGAATTTTAGCTTGTGTATTATGAAAATTCAAATGGAAATATTATTGTTGTAAAATGTCAGTATAGTATCTTTTCTTCTATGTTTTATTAGCTAGGCAGAGAAAAATGTAATTTAAAAGGCTTCTTTGGTCTTTAAGCAGCAAGTGGTTACTCCCTGCTGCCTAACAGCATCTATTCTGGTACCCTTGAAGCTAATACATAACCTCTTATGCCACACTGCCAGCTGGATCAAGATTCTGTCTCCTTACAAAATATTTTCTCTTAAGAAAATAAATATTCCACTTTCTCAACCACGTGCTAATGCTCTTTTTGTTTATTCAAATGGAAAATCTATGTGGATATTACACTTGCCTGTTTCACACACTTTGTGTTGTACTATTGCTTCTTCACAATTCACAGAATTACAGTAATTTTTCATTGCTTCCTGTCTCCTTGTGGTACGTGTGGCTGTGAGGAACTTCACAGTCTGTACAGCAGCTGTGCAAGACAACACAACTACACTTCAAAATTAACAGCTTAACTTGGCATGCATAATACCAAATAACAATCAAAGCCTTTGGGGCCATACTGCACAATAGAGTTTGAGATGTTGGTGAGAATTTCTTGATACATATTTTAAGCTTTATGACTGGCAGCTTCCACAGGTTGAAATATACCACTTAAAATTTGGAGATAAAAAATATTCACTTAGTCTATAATGTAGCTGTTTCAGGGTTTAAAGGTTAACAGGAGCAGCCAGCAGTTATCACTGAACAAACGTGTAATCTTTAGATTGAATTATAGTAGCAGCCATTTATGAGGAACAAAGCTGAAAAGGTTTCTGAAGAATTTACATTATTCTTTAGCAAGGCCTGGACAAGGACAGACGTTTCTCTATGTGCCCCTTAGATGTTTCTGCAGAAATGAGAAAACAGTGATGGGCTGAAGAAACTTGGTGAAATTTGGTGAATTTCCTTTCCTTTAAAAACTTTCCATGAGCTCAGAGGCAGCAGAAAATATCAGGACACCAGAGAAAGCTGGTCAGAAGTGGACTTTAAAAAAAGATGTGCAGCTATAAAGCAATTCATGTTAAAGAGCAGCAAAGCTTAAGGACTTACCTGACAGAATAAAATCTAGTTAGGGCTGGATCTGATGACCCTGAACCACCCCATAGTTATGCTGCTATAGGCTCAGCCTGCAGGGGGAATTTTTTAATGCACCGAGCACATCTACTCTTTTCCTTCACTCCCCTTATATTTATATGCCACCATGTCACACCTTTAACTCTTCGTCCTCTCTTAGTCCATATCAACAGTTCCTAACCCCAGCAACCTGGACCTTTCAGCATCCTCTTCTTTCCCCTCTGCTTTCCCCTCACCCCAACTAATCTACAACAAATCAGCGCAGATGGCTATCCATTCCTTAGTATGTCTCTGATAGAGATTTCTTCCTCCTTTTTTTGCTATGCAACCATGGAATAAAAACCCAGATATAACTGTTGTTGTAAACTGGTGTTATATAAACAATATTCAACTGAAGTGAAATGGGGGTCACAAAACAGCAAATGTTCTGGACACAACATTACAACATTAAATATTTGGCTCTAAGAGCAGGCATTCGTTGAATAAGAGAGAGGCGAGGTGTGCATGCTAAAGTGACACAGGCTTCAGGTTCTTCGCATGTTTGGGATTGCATTTAAGCAGTATGAGTCAGGGTTTTGGACAGGATAATCAATACAAAGCACCCAAACATTAAGCCAGAGACATGAAGAATTATTTGCAGCCTTAAGAAGATCAAACAGCCTGCTCTTATATCCTGTCTTGATCCAAGCAGTGTTTTACTATATATATAAGAGAGAGTTGTAAATTAGGAATAGAGCCTGTACTCTTTAAATCTTTCTTTGGTGTTGCATATCAACTGACACATCTAGCATAAGAGGAAACGGTGGAAAAAAAAATCATTTAGATGCCATACCAGATGAGTTTGTTTCCAAACAGTAGCATACAATTCTCCCTGTGAAAGAACAAACCATTAGAACTGGACGATCATATGTTTTACATTCAGTTCAGTTTTATTTATACAGCACAAATCACAACAACAATTGCCTCAAGGTGCTTTATATTGTAAGGTAGATCCTACAATAATACATACAGAGAAAAAAAACCAATAATCATATGACGCCATATGAGCAAGCACTTTGGCGACAGTGGGAAGGAAAAACTCCCTTGACTACCAGGAAAAAAAATGTTGTCCAATCAAAAAAATTTTTAAATCCCCCAATGTTTGTAAAGTAATTAGAAGACTGAAATAATTTTTTGGGAAAAAAAGTTTACATTTTTTAGATATCACATGTCCACTGCAGAGGACATTGGAAGGCCGAACGTGTAAAAATGAACTTTGATGGCAAACATTTGCTTCAACTCTTCACCAAGGAGAAGTTTGAACTCAAGGAACTGTAGTGGTTTCTTCCCCCAAAACTGCAAGTCACTGCTATACTGAAGCCACGAGTTGGTGATTGCCAGATCAAAAAGTAGAAAACTGCACATACTGTCAATTTCTGAGTGTGAGAGACCATCCTGTAGAAACTCAACATTCAATATGGTCCACGTCACCTATATTGGTAGTGTACTCAGCAATTGCCAGTGGACTTGGCACATGGACAAACCTTTTGTTTTTCTTAAACCATCTTGTGCGTCTGTCCTGAGGTTGATTGCCATAGGCAGAGGATGCCATGACAACTGTCCAACCACTTAATGACAGCAAGTTCAGGTCTGAGTACCATCCCTGATGCTCCTCCTTCTTTCTTCTTCAAGGGCTTATTCCCTATGATCTTCTTCATCAGACAACTCAAGATCTGAGTTTCCCTCATCAAACTGCAATAAATTTCTTTCTGCTTCTAAAAAGGACTCCTTTTCTGGTCATTTAAAAAAACAGAACAAAATGGAAGAAATGACTACAAATGTCCACTACGGAGGACATTTTTTAAACACTTCAATACTATACTAAAATGAAGTTAGAATTAAGCATACTATGTTTTAATGTGTTATTAAGAGACTTATTTAAAATATGCTAACAACATTTATAGCTAAAAATTGCTCAATAAGAAGTTTTATGCACTTACTTTTCTTCTTCCCATAAAATGTGCTTGCAGCGATGGCTGCCATGTTCCTTAATGAAAAAACTAAAGTTCCCAAAGCTCCACCCCTTCACATTTGGTATCATTGGAAAGCCCTAAATGTCCTCTGTAGATACCAAAAGGAGGCAATTCTGTAGTATGCAGTGCATGGGAGATATTCAGGTTTAGAAAGGTGCTCTACAGAGGACAAATTTGCATTGCTGGTAGTCAGGAGGTTAACTGGAAGAAACCTCCAGCAGAACCATGCTCAGGAAGAGGCTGGGGAGAGAGAAGGAAGACAGGATAAAAGAGAGCCAGAGATTAATAATAATGCAGAGAGGTCTTTTAACACATAGTGAGTGAGAAAGGTGACTGAAGAAGAAATACTCAGTGTATCATGGGAATCCCCCGGCAGCCTACACCTATTGCAGCATAACTAAGAGAGAATTCATGGTCACCTGGTCCAGCCCTAACTATGCGCTTTAGCAAAAAGGAAAGTTTTAAGTCTAATCTTAAAAGTAGAGATAATGTCTCACATTTGATGATGGACCACAGGTTCTCAATGGGGTTCAGATCAGGTGAACAAGGTGGCCATGTCATTAGTTTTTCTTCTTTTATACCCTTTCTTGCCAGCCACGCTGTGGAGTACTTGGACGCGTGTGATGGAGCATTGTCCTGCATGAAAATCATGTTTTTCTTGAAGGATGCAGACTTCTTCCTGTACCACTGCTTGAAGAAGGTGTCTTCCAGAAACTGGCAGTAGGACTGGGAGTTGAGCTTGACTCCATCCTCAACCCGAAAAGGCCCCACAAGCTCATCTTTGATGATACCAGCCCAAACCAGTACTCCACCTCCACCTTGCTGGCGTCTGAGTCGGACTGGAGCTCTCTGCCCTTTACCAATCCAGCCACGGGCCCATCCATCTGGCCCATCAAGACTCACTCTCATTTCATCAGTCCATAAAACCTTAGAAAAACCAGTCTTGAGATATTTCTTGGCCCAGTCTTGACGTTTCAGCTTGTGTGTCTTGTTCAGTGGTGGTCGTCTTTCAGCCTTTCTTACCTTGGCCATGTCTCTGAGTATTGCACACCTTGTGCTTTTGGGCACTCCAGTGATGTTGCAGCTCTGAAATATGGCCAAACTGGTGGCAAGTGGCATCTTGGCAGCTGCACGCTTGACTTTTCTCAGTTCATGGGCAGTTATTTTGCGCCTTGGTTTTTCCACACGCTTCTTGCGACCCTGTTGACTATTTTGAATGAAACGCTTGATTGTTCGATGATCACGCTTCAGAAGCTTTGCAATTTTGAGACTGCTGCATCCCTCTGCAAGATATCTCACTATTTTTGACTTTTCTGAGCCTGTCAAGTCCTTCTTTTGACCCATTTTGCCAAAGGAAAGGACGTTGCCTAATAATTATGCACACCTGATATAGGGTGTTGATGTCATTAGACCACACCCCTTCTCATTACAGAGATGCACATCACCTAATATGCTTAATTGGTAGTAGGCTTTCGAGCCTATACAGCTTGGAGTAAGACAACATGCATGAAGAGGATGATGTGGACAAAATACTCATTTGCCTAATAATTCTGCACTCCCTGTAAAACAACAAGTAAGCCAGCAGCGCAAAAGCGACGAGCTCTAATGGGGTGATATGGTACTTGTCACGGCTAGCGAGGCAAGCTGCGTTGAGTGAGAGAAGGACCCAAAAAATGCAGGCACTGACTTAGATGAGAAGGGTGAGCTTTATTGACACAAGGTGAAATACAGAGTGACACAGAGGTGGCGAGGACAGGAATTAAGAAATAACCTAACTGGGAAGAACAAACTAAAGAAACCTGATACCATGACTTCCGGGGTGATATGCAGGATAACGCCTGGGTGAGACACGGAATAACAGAGGGAGGTAACATAGACAGACCAGTGACGAGCACAAGAGAACACACACTATAAATACACATAGGGAAATGAGGAAACTGCACACAGGAGGGAGACACGGCTGAACCTAATTGACATGATGAGACAGAGAGGATGCAAACTAAATACACTGACATAAGACATGGACCTTCACAATAAGACAGGAAACTCAACGCACATGCAAAGACACGGGCTTTACACAGAGACCTGACTAAACTGGAACAGAGGGAAAACACAGGCAGGGATGACTACACACAGAAGGAGGAGCACAGAGTAACACGAGGGGCAAGGGGACCAAAACCTAGGATCTGGAAATACAAAACCAAAACACAGACAGCAATAATGCACAAATAAATAATAAACATCTCAACACACTGGGTCACAGACCCAGGACCGTGACAATAAAGGTCATTAAAATAAGATGGGGCCTGATTGTTTAAGACCTTGTATGTGAGAAGCAAGATTTTGAATTCAATTCTGGATTTAACAGGAAGTCAGTGAAGGGAAGCCAAAATAGGAGAAATATGCTCTCACCTTTTTGTCCCTGTCAGCTTTCAGGGAAATTTTAGGACATTTTTGTGAGGTTTTAACATGTGTTTTAACATTTCTCTTCTACTTGATCTCAAGTATTTCCTCCTGAAAGTGTATTTCTACACCAGAATGTCAAGAAACCTGGTCATGACAACACTTTTATAAAAACACTGAACTCTTCCCGACCTTCATTTTATACTTCCTAGAATTTCTGGATTCTACACCAGACACAGAAAAAAAAATCACAAGAAGTTTCTGTGTGGGAAAGTCAACTCTGTATGTCTGTTTGTGTGAATATTTACAGCTTTCCTACTTTTTGGGGGGTTTCAGACAATTCAAACCTCAAAATGAAAATGTACACAGTGTCAAACAATAATATTTTAAGGTTTTGTTGTTGGCTTTGTTTTGCAGTCAAAAATAAGAGAGAAAAATAGTAATAATAACAAATAAAATAAAAACCAGCAGGGAGAGATCAGTCACTCTCCCACCCCTACAGTGACAGCACAGATGGGTACTGAGGTGGTGGGCGAGAAGTTCACAGGTAGAAGCATCGGAGTCAGATCTCACAACTTTATTTTGCATTTTCTGGCTTAACGTTATGCTCATTTTAATTAACAGCATACAGACAGCTGTGTATCACTTTTCAGTTTTTGTATTTCTGGCATTTTCTCAGCATCTCAAATTAGTAAAAAAACAAACAAACATATTTATTCACCTGACCAAGATTGCCTCTGCATGTCCTCGTGACCGATTCATGTCCTCCTAAGTCTAAAAATAATACATAAACCAACCTTCACCTTCCTTCCTTCTTCCAAACCGCCCATCTTCCCTCTGTCCTCCTCTCCTAAATCCCACCCTGGCTAGCACTTTGACTCTAAAGCCTTTGAATTCTGTCTTTGTCTCAGAGCCAAATCCAGCCTGTCAATAATACTCTTGGCTTTACACACACACACACAACCCTGTTCTGTGACTGATAATGTGGGGGCATATTGCAACAAATAAGCCTCGCTCCTACATCAGAGTTCTATCCATGTCGGGTCGGCTGAGGTGGTGGCTAAAGCAACCTGATTTATAAAGAGAAGTAACACATACTTTCTGTGAAAGTGGGCAAATTCATGATTTTGTGTCCACCAATGTTGAGCTATATTCTAATAGATTCTTACATGCTGACGACTAAGCAGTGACGAAAAATAAAGCTTCAAATTAAGTTCCTCAAATAGCTACTCGAGTCTTTCTCCAAACGTCAGTCAGTCCTCATATTTTAAACTTTCACTTTTACACCAGAAAGAAATCATCTTGACAGCTTGCAGCTGTAGTTATTGGTTTATTCTAGGCGATGGTATTTATTTCTCTGTCCAAAATTGGAGAATGGAAGATACTGTGACCTCTGACAACAAGACAAATTCACCCAGATGACTGTGCTCACTGAACCTTTTCTCTTTTTCAGATCATTCTCTGTAAACCCTACAGATGCTTGTGTGGAGCAATTCCAGTAGATCAGCAAGCTCTGAAGTCCTCAGCCCGTCTTGGCACCAACAACCATGTGACATATGAGGTCTTCCTCCTCTTCTTTGCATCCTCTTAGTGTGCAGCAAGCATATGTCAGTTCCTAAATTCTACCGAACACCAGATTTGACATTTAAGAATAGTAATATCACTAAACTAACTACATGTTTTAAAACTACAAATTTTGACATTTTACTCCAGACGAGGAGAGTACATCAGGTTCTACCTTGAGGCTCTTATCATCACAGTGGAGCTTGTGCTTTAGTGGAGTATACATATCAAACAAATTTTCAAAAAGTAAGCCTGCGGCTTTCGTGGTCCCTGGAGTCCTGTTGCCGTGGGCACGTTGCCAGCTTTGCCAGGTTGATAATTCTGCCTTACATGGGTCTCCCCACCGCACACATCCTCATTAAGTCTAAACAGCAGGTCAGAGCAGAGCATCTTTAATAAACTTGGTTCAAATAAATTCAGCAAGACTGAAAATGTAAAGTTTTAATAATGCTAGATATGAAATTGATGCAATTTATGAGTTTTTTTTATTTCAAGCAGCAATTTCCCAAGTCTTGAATCATGTTAGTAGAAACAGAAGCAATAAGAATGTTTTGCAACAGAGAAAATGGAAATGTCAAGTTACACCGTGGACAGTCCACCAGGCTGTTGTAGGGCTAACACAAAGAGAGAGACAACCATTCATGTCACATTGGCACCTCCCCTTTGACTTGCAGGTTAAAATTCAAAGCTTTAGAGCAAAAATGAACACCTTTACAGGCCTGTACCTCTGAATATTAGCTTCTCCTAGCTGATGCTAATAGTATTAATGTTACAAATAAAAAATTGGTACAAACTCACCCATTTTATTATCTTAAGGCTCATGCAAAAAGTAGCAGATATGTGATGCAATTTGCAGGCCTTGATACCTGAGTTAGTATCAGAAGATGACTTAGCACTCTTCCTTCTTCTTCAAATATGGTCACGTCTGTCTTGGGACAAAAAGAAAAGAGTATTGATATACAGTCTGTGTGGAACAACCACAAAAGTAGCAGTAAAGTGCAGGCGTCAACTGAAAACCACCTGCGACTATCAGTACAGAGTCTATAAATAATAAGTTGAACTCAAGGTAAGACACCTAGACTTCGATCCAAAACATGGTCTCCTGGCTTATGTCTTATATTCCAGGAAATTTGATTTCTTTGTCACTGTTGTCTTACCTGAATAATTTATAAATGCTGTGCAACTCCCTGGGGGTGTCACACAATCTGAGCACAGCCTCACCCACAGTACAGTGGCTACATTCCCAGGAGATTTAAAGCCCTATAAATGATCATTCTTAATATTTGACTTAGGATGTGGTCATTTGTAGATTTGTCTGGACCCAGATTATAAGGTATTTTGAAATTCTTCTTCTTAAACAAATTTGAATGCATTGAAAACAAAAACAACAAATTGCCCAGATTTGGAGACTTAAATAGTATAAATATGACAAAATAGCGGATCCCCAAAGAGAAGACTAAAACTTGGACTTTTCCCAAGAAAGCAATTAATTGAAATGAATGCATTGCTTTAAACTAATATGTTGAACTTTGAGAGTTATGTAAACAGCATCAGATGCAACTTAGGAAAGCAGGAAACTTGCTAAAAGGTTTAATCATAAATACATAAAGCAAAAAATAATTAGTCAGTGGTTATGTGCAGGGACCATTTATGTATAAGATTCTGTTACAGGGAGAAAATAATGACAGACAAATCTTACTGGAAGGGCTAATAAATTATTCATCTGCTTGTGTAGTCGCTTTCTCACAAACACACACACACAAATGGGGATGTAGAGTCTATGCTCAGACACATTTGTGGTCGAGAATAAACAGCATCCCAGATGAAATAAGCTGAGTGCAGGATGACGACATGTCTGAAGCTGTCTTTTTATTTATTCACAATTTTACACTAAAGGAACACATTAAGGATGCAATAAAATGTCACTTTGACATTTTTATATAAAGTTCTTCACAAAAAACGGCTTCCATATTGTGCTGTCAGTCAAAGAGAGTGATTCAACAAAGAAACATTTAATAGATTTTTTGTCTCTTATATGCACTCTTCTCTTCACCTGTAGTGACACCTAGAAAAGCTTAAAACACTTTAATATTTTTTTTTACAACACAAGACAAGTTCTGTGTAAAGAGCAGTCTACCCTAATTCTAGTAAAAGTAGCAGAGGAAAAATAAATAAATTCATTATCACTCCATTAAATGACTAAGCCTGGCTCATTTAATGGAGACCACAGTATATCAACAGCACACTGACATTTCAAATAGATTTTGCACCACTCACGGAAACACAAAGCATCAAGTTAGACATCCAGGCCATCATAAAGGATCTTATGATAAAAAATAAATACAGTAAGATTATTAAAAGGACTTGTGGCAGTTGGGTAGGATGTACAGCAGGTCAGAGTAATGGAGTAAGGGAAGAGATGGAAATGTACTAACAAGTGAAGAGAATGTGTTGAGAAGATGGAAAGAGTATTTTGAGGAGCTAATAAATGTGGAAAGTCAAAGAGCGAAAGAGGAGGGATGGATGTAGTACAGTTGGCAAGGAGCTATGAATAAGATGAGTGGACTGCCTGTTGATATATGAAGGTGGACTTTTAAACCTGGTTATTTAACCTAATGTTAGAGAGTGGGAGGAAGCCAGAGGAATGGAGATGAAGTCTACTGATACTGATTGTCAAGAGCAAAGGTGATGTGCAAAACTGTAGTAACTACAGGGGGATAAATTTGATGAGCCATATTATAAAAATACGGGAAAGAGTTTCTCTAGCTACATTAAGGGAGAAAATAATGACAGACAAATCTTGTTGGAAGGTCAATGAGCAGCAGTGTGGCTTCGTGCTGCGAAAGAGCTCTACAAACACAATGTTTGCTTTGAGAGTGTTGATGCAGATGTGTAGAAAAGGTCAGGAGTTGCACTGAGTCTTTGTGGATCTAGAGAAAGCATATGATAGGATGCCAAGAGAGGAACAATGCTGAAAAAGTCAGGATTATGAGAAAAGTATGTGAGGGTGGTGCCGGATATGTACATGCATGTGGACAACTAGACAGTGGCGAGGTGTGCAGTAGCAATGACAGATGGGCTCAACATGTGTGTGGGATTACATAAGGCATCTGCTCTGAGCTTCTTGTTTGCAGTGGTGATGGGCAGGCTGATAGATTAGGTCAGGCGGGAGTGTTTGTGGACTATGAGATGGAGACATTGTGATTTACTGTGAGAGTAAGAAGCAGGTGGAAGAGAGCCTAGAGAGGTGGAGGTATGCACTGGAGAGAAAAGAAATGAAAATCAGTAGAAGTAACACAGGCTACATGTGTGTGACTGAGAAGGAGACAGTTGTAACAGTAAAGCTGCAAGAAGGTGGTGAGTTTAAATACCTGGAATCAACTATCCAGAGCAAAGGACGGTGCAGAAGAGAGGAAAAGACACACGGATTGTAGACGGGGTGTCCAACTCCAGGCCTCGAGGGCCAGTGTCCTGCAGGTTTAAGATCTCACCCTGGGTCAACACACCTGAATCAAATATCTTAAAAGTTTATTTTGTGACCCAGAAAGAGTAATATTTCAAACTCCGCCACTCTGTGTTCCTCCGCCACTGCCTCGTTTGAGTTTTGGACGAAATGGATTCTGGGATATTGCATTTCGTCATTTCGAGCTGATTGGAGACCAAAACAGCCAATCAGATTTTTTTTGCATCCAAGTCCATGATTGGCTGGTTTTGTGGCACAAATATAACGGTGTACAGAAAGAGTTGAGCGCGCACAGGCAGAAATGTTGAGAGCACGAGCAACACATTGCGAGCGAGCGCAAATGCAAAGACTGAGTGACAGGGGCTGCTATCAGTGTTGGGAAGGTTACTTTTAAAATGTATTCCATTACAGAATACAGAATACATGCCCCAAAATGTATTCTGTAACGTATTCCGTTACGTTACTCAATGACAGTAACGTATTCTGAATACTTTGGATTACTTAACATATTATCATGCTTTTTACAACAACGTGAATGTGCTATTGCTGTGTGATTTATTACTATTACTGAAGGTCCGCGACTCTGAACCGTAGTAAAGGGACCTCTGACTAATTTCTCCCTCCTCGCGCTCACAGACCCATAACGTGTGGCAGTCCATTCTCCCTGCAGCACGGACTACACTGCCCATGATGCTACATTCTTTAGAGCTATGCTTGTAGCATTCTGCCTGTTAGCTTAGCACAACAACAACAACGAAAAGGCGCTCTCTCACCCAGGAAACACACAGTCGCAGAGAGAGAGAGAGCGTCGCCCTGTAACCATGGCAACCGTAACGCTGCCGCCTGGAACAACAGAACGTAGCTGTCAAACAAAACCCAAACAGTCCTGACCCGCGACAATATGAAACAGGAAAGTACCGCAGTGTAATCCATTTATTTCAACAAAGTAACTGTATTCTGAATACCACCTTTTTAAACGGTAACTGTAACGGAATACAGTTACTCATATTTTGTATTTTAAATACGTAACGGCGGTACATGTATTCCGTTACTCCCCAACACTGGCTGCTATGTGTGTGTGTGTGTGTGTGTGTGTGGATAATAGCAAACACTGAAATACATTTTTTGCAGCAGCAATGAATTTTGTTCACTCAAATTTAGCTTTTCTTCGCTCAAAATTAAATACTTGCACCTGCAAACTTTTTTTTACGTGTGCTCAATTTTTTTTTTTACATGTGCTCAGAATAGTGGAACAAAAATAACGCCATACATCTCTACCACACTGTCTCACCATTAATTAACACCCATATTAATTGGAGATTATGTTTCGGAATTTCAGGAGCGGGACCACGCCTCCAAACACTCTCTGATATTGTCATGGTCCTGCGACCATGACTCGGTGACTTTGTGTTTGTGTTCTTTATTGTTATTACTTTCATTATTATTCATGGCTGTTTTGGGATGGTTTGTGTTTTGGGATTTTAGATACTGGGTTTTGGGTTTGTGCTCCCTCTATTGGTCCCTGGTGTCAGTGTTCCCCTGTCTCGTCAGGTTAACCAGGTCCAGCTGTGTCTCCCACCTGTGTGTGATTTCCCAGTGTCTCTCTGTGTACTTATAGTGTGTGTTTTCCTCTGCTCCTCGTCGCGTCGTCTGTGTTCATCCTCTGTGTTACCCTGTGTAATCCCCTGCGTGCTCTCCCTGCTGTTCTCCCTTCATGTTCAGGTTTGCCACTCCCTTTGTGTAGTTTCTCCCAGTTTAGTTCGTCCTTAGTTCTGTTTTGCCATCTCCACTTTATGTTCAGTATTGTCAATAAATCACCTTCACATCTGAGTAAGTGCTGCATCTGAGTCCTCCTTTCCACTCTTCACACGGCCGCTGCCCCGGACCGTGACAGGTATAGGTTCCCCCCAGTTCTGCAAACTGTTCATTCTCGTTTACGTGCCTCACCCTCCCTCCCTCCTTGCTCTCAATTCTTTAACTCATTGCCAGTCCCCTTCGAGGCCTTCCCCAAACTGCAGCTCAATTCATGTCCAAGCATTCACCTTTACTTACTAAAACGCTGTCAAACCTAAAATGAGGACGTGGGCACAGCTAGTGAAATATTTTATTTCTCTTTATGAATAGGCGACATACCAAAGGTCGCCATGAGTAAACCTTTAAAGATTTTTTTTAAAACTAATATTAGAATAATTTAAAAATAATTGTAACAAATGTGAAAATTTGCCAAGACATGGTTCATTTACAAAGTTTCAGTCAGGATATCAAAGCAGAGAAACAGCATTAGTGAAGTCTGATGATGCTTTCATGGCCTCTGATCCAGGATTCCAAGTGATACTTTTCATGTTATATATGCTTCCTATAAGCAATGCAATTAGAAGATATGTTTCCATTCATGTGTAGATATTACCCAGTTCTTTTTAT
This sequence comes from Haplochromis burtoni, assembly GCF_018398535.1. NCBI lineage: Eukaryota > Metazoa > Chordata > Actinopteri > Cichliformes > Cichlidae > Haplochromis > Haplochromis burtoni. Next base: position 163,677 of record NW_024582725.1, read on the forward strand.
CCTTGATACCACATAACATAACTTAGTTGGTTAAAGTAAAGGCATGTCCTAAAGACATGAAGCCTGAAATTTAATAAAGTAATATCTGTCTCTCATATTTTGCCCCCTCCCCTTCATTTAGAATTGAATTTTAAATCCCCTTTTTTCACATACAAAGTCCTTAATGATCAGAACTTATACCTTACCAAAGTATGCCAAAAGAGGATTTTTCTTTTAGAGCACACAAATTATACATTTTATAGTATATAAGCATCTGTTATGCAGTGTTATTTAAAAAGAAAATCTAAAAGTTTTCTACTTTTTAAGGATTAAATTTACTCTATTTGATCCTGAAAACCACTGAAAGATTGTGTCTAACATGAAGTTTACTCTGGATGGGCATTACTTTACCTGCAGCACTGCAGGAACATTGGAGGCCGTTTTGACCAGGATGTGCACTTTTATTCTGACATTAAAAATATTTTTGGGCTCTTTTTTTGTATAATATTGCCAAAATGAGGAACATCTTCCCTCAGAGTGTAGCTGAAAACAAAAAAAGAAATACTTCGAAATACTTTTACTTCGAGCCTCAGTCATTGTTGCTCTATCATCAGGTTACCTAAAAGAACCTTGAAGCAACTGCTGCTGTGGTTTGGTGCTGTTTAAATAAAATTGCATTGGATTGAATAAAACAAGCTTTTAGTTGATCTAAAACACCATTAACTGTGACTCGAACGACAGCAAATTTCAGTTAAATTAAAAATGAAATTTATATACAAAATCCTGAATAATCAGGTTCCATCATAATTTAAAGACATAAGTCATAATACCATATTATCCCTATAGACAACTTTCTCCAAATGCCTGCTTACCTTTGGTTCCTAGAGTTTCAGAAATTAAAATGAGAGAGAATTTACTTTTGGTTATGTAGCTTTACGCTTCTCCGTCACCTCTCAGTAACAGTAGCAGTCAGATTTCACTAAAACTGGATCACTTTGTCTTGGATATGAATGCGAGCTTTCTTGAACTGAGTTTACAGCCAACCAGTGACAACAACACTTTCAATTTCCTTTCTGTCCATCACACATTAGAATAACCTGTATGTGAGCTGTGAGTTGATGTCCAAATATTGTGGTTGCACATGTAAATGATAATCCTTTAGTAAAAACATTTAAATTTCTATTAAATTGCCTTGAGACTCAAGTGTTCAAATGTGTAATTATCGTAACTTCACTAAGTAGTTCTTAAATTTATTTGATCTGTTTTCTTTTCACAGAATTGAACAGAAGTAAAACATATAAGGATACATGTTTTAATTTGACCTTATAAATTACTGGAAGTGATTCTGTCACTGGAGCTCTGGAGACTATAAGCGTTGGCAGTGTCAGACACATCCACCACACATGAACTGTCTACACTCAGTAAACAAGCACACCCTCTTTGCACGTAAATAGGCAATGGAAGTGTTTCAGGCAGGCTTACAACTCAGGCTTGGTAAGAAAATTCTGTGAACAGATTACATGGTTCTATGGTTTGTGACAAATTCTCTGACCTGCGGGTGCATAAAACCGCCTTCAAAGCCACTGGATGAACTCCAAAATGCATGGTGGTCAGGCTAAAACTAACACTGTTTTGTTTAGATACTGAAATCCAGCAGAGATGATGTAGAATATACTGTTTGCACACTGTTCTCACTAAAAATCCATTGTTCTTTATTATCTCTATACTGAACACACTGAGACATCTCTCAACAGTGCAGGAAACTTTTCCAACAGATCTTTAGAGTTGGGTTCAGGTTTATATGTGCACATGTTTTCAGACTCACCATAACAAGGAATATAAGGGAAGGTGTAGATTATTTTATAACATCAATACGCATATCCTGAATTTTTAATGCTTCACGTGTCATGTTGCATAAATTACTTTTAAGAGCTCACTCTGAACTCTGGAAAATGTTTATGGATATTTTTTTCACAATTTATGACGATTAATAAGTTGAATTGAAAAACAACTGATAGTTATAGTCCTAGTGCTCAGTTTGGACTCTGTATTTATTGAGGGATAATTTAAAATTAATATTTCTTTCAAAACACTTATCATGGTCATTTTCTTGTGTTAACTATACTAAGTACAAAATGTCAAATGTCTATATATTGTGACAGGTTCAAGTTATTTAACTGGAGAACACATTAAAAATAATAAACTGTTACTGGGATGTTTTATGGGATATTTACTCTAGTGACAGACTCTCATTCAGCTCCAACAAATTGAGTAAAGCACGTGAAGTGATCTTAGTTTTGCAGTAGAAAATTTCAGTAGCAAATTTTTCACAGCTTTCATTTTCCCCATATCTTTTAAAAGTGGAATAACTAACTCTTATTTTATGGTAATTGTCGTGCCTAGAGAGGAAGTTTCAAAAGTGGCACACTTGGAAAGTAGTAGAAAGAAAGTGATCTACAAAAGATGTCCAAGTTCTACATTACAGGGCTTTTGTAATATTGTGCACACTTAATGGTCTTTGCTGAAGAGCCGTGCTTCAGTTCTACATGTATCACTCTCTTATCACACTGTGTGTCTGCCAGAGCTTTGCAATTTTGAGAAAAAAAGGAGGATACACCCCACATAAATGCCCTTTATTGCTTTGGTTTCACCTCATTCCATAGCAAATCTGGCCAATGAAGCTGCCAGTGGTGTTTGTTCAAGAATATCTCAGGAAGTCCATGAAAACATAAGCTTAACTTACATTTTTATTCTGTTATATTAGAAATTAATTCACATAAGTCCACGAGAGAAGGGATTATGCAGAGACGGTGTTTGAGAGAAGCATGATAATTACAGTGAGATTTTAAAGTGTGTGTGAGAGAGAGAAGCTGGTTATATATGAATGCTCACAATCTAACCTCAAGCCCTGATCTTGTCGTTTAAGCACTGGATATCCACAGGTTTATATCTTTTTCATATCCCACTGACACTAAAATTGCATTGATTTTTTACAGGCACCACCCAGGTTACATATGCTATGAAAACATAATTCCTTAAGGAAGTGGTCACTTTAACTTAAAGATAACTTGGATTTTATTTTGTTTACGTACCACTGTTAAAAACAAACAAACAAATAAAATAAAAACATAATCATATGTCAGCATTGTTGGTGCTGTAAAGCTGAATTTTTCCATCCACTTGAGACAAGAAAAACTAGGGAACTGCAGAAACCTAAAGATATTTTAACATCAGACTATCATTACAAAAAGACATCACTTCAAACTTAAGTTGCAGATAATCTAAAAAGTTGGGGATTTTTTGATATTAGTTCAATCTACTATCTCTTATTTTGCAAAAATTGGCTGGAGTGTATAACATCATACAAACAAGCAAAGGCAAAAAAGAATGAAGTTGATTTATTATTATTTCCTGATTTTATTTTTTGGCAGTACAATGTTATATATAAATTTTAAGAATTGACGCTCCTAGTTTTAGCGTTACTCGGACCCATAAATATAACATTAACAGTTTATCAATAAACCTTGTTCTTATAGAACCATGGAGTGCTGAATCTGATCTAGTAGAACAATCTAGCTAATTTCAGAAGTTTTGAAAATTCAGGCTTCAGTTAAACTTTTGGTCTCAAATTTGTATTCTACTACAGCATTAGCATTAAGGTCACTAATTTTAACCGGGACTTCCCCATGAGAAATCCTGAGAAATCTCAGGGGTGAAGGTCAGTTTATTTCAGCATATCAGTCATTAATAAGCCAAACATATGTTCAGGTTGCACATGCTGTTAAAATGAATTCATCTACCTGCATTAAAACTAACTGAAGAACGATGATTTTCTGAATTCCTTCCCTTTTTATCTTTGAACTATACATGCTGGAATTAAAAGCTTCACTGAGACTGGATAAGGAATTGATCTTGAACTCCAACCATAACTCTGCTCTGAAGTTGGAAACTTTTATAACAGCAATGGCAGTTTTGCCTTTGTATTACTGTTGTACAACATTTGAATCAAAAGTAAAACCACGCATGACAATGCCAAAACAATCCAAAACAAAACATTTACTATAATGTTTGAACAGATGCTTGTCCATTGGATTAAGGACCAAACTGAGAGTGATGGAGTCAATTTTAGAAGGCCTTGGATCTGCAACAGCTTCAATACGTCTATTTGTGTGGACTTAATTAGTAACACACTGCCATTCTGTTAGGAAGAATATATCGAACCCATCATATCAAAATTAAAAAGACAGCTGACAAACAAAATGTTGTTTAGTATGTTTTGCTGTGTACTGGCCTTGTACAGTGGGGCAAAAAAGTATTTAGTCAGCCACCGATTGTGCAAGTTCCCCCACCTAAAATGATGACAGAGGTCAGTAATTTGCACCAGAGGTACACTTCAACTGTGAGAGACAGAATGTGAAAAAAAAATCCATGAATCCACATGGTAGGATTTGTAAAGAATTTATTGTAAATCAGGGTGGAAAATAAGTATTTGGTCAATAACAAAAATACAACTCAATACTTTGTAACATAACCTTTGTTGGCAATAACAGAGGTCAAACGTTTACTATAGGTCTTTACCAGGTTTGCACACACAGTAGCTGGTATTTTGGCCCATTCCTCCATGCAGATCTTCTCGAGAGCAGTGATGTTTTGGGGCTGTCGCCGAGCAACACGGACTTTCAACTCCCGCCACAGATTTTCTATGGGGTTGAGGTCTGGAGACTGGCTAGGCCACTCCAGGACTTTCAAATGCTTCTTACGGAGCCACTCCTTTGTTGCCCGGGCGGTGTGTTTTGGATCATTGTCATGTTGGAAGACCCAGCCTCGTTTCATCTTCAAAGTTCTCACTGATGGAAGGAGGTTTTGGCTCAAAATCTCACGATACATGGCCCCATTCATTCTGTCCTTAACACGGATCAGTCGTCCTGTCCCCTTGGCAGAAAAACAGCCCCATAGCATGATGTTTCCACCCCCATGCTTCACAGTAGGTATGGTGTTCTTGGGATGCAACTCAGTATTCTTCTTCCTCCAAACACGACGAGTTGAGTTTATACCAAAAAGTTCTACTTTGGTTTCATCTGACCACATGACATTCTCCCAATCCTCTGCTGTATCATCCATGTGCTCTCTGGCAAACTTCAGACGGGCCTGGACATGCACTGGCTTCAGCAGCGGAACACGTCTGGCACTGCGGGATTTGATTCCCTGCCGTTGTAGTGTGTTACTGATGGTGACCTTTGTTACTTTGGTCCCAGCTCTCTGCAGGTCATTCACCAGGTCCCCCCGTGTGGTTCTGGGATCTTTGCTCACCGTTCTCATGATCATTTTGACCCCACGGGATGAGATCTTGCGTGGAGCCCCAGATCGAGGGAGATTATCAGTGGTCTTGTATGTCTTCCATTTTCTGATGATTGCTCCCACAGTTGATTTTTTCACACCAAGCTGCTTGCCTATTGTAGATTCACTCTTCCCAGTCTGGTGCAGGTCTACAATACTTTTCCTGGTGTCCTTCGAAAGCTCTTTGGTCTTGGCCATGGCGGAGTTTGGAGTCTGACTGTTTGAGGCTGTGGACAGGTGTCTTTTATACAGATGATGAGTTCAAACAGGTGCCATTCATACAGGTAACGAGTGGGGGACAGAAAAGCTTCTTACAGAAGACGTTACAGGTCTGTGAGAGCCAGAGATTTTCCTTGTTTGAGGTGACCAAATACTTATTTTCCACCCTATTTACGAATAAATTCTTTACAAATCCTACCATGTGGATTCATGGATTTTTTTTTCACATTCTGTCTCTCACAGTTGAAGTGTACCTCTGGTGCAAATTACTGACCTCTGTCATCATTTTAAGTGGGGGAACTTGCACAATCAGTGGCTGACTAAATACTTTTTTGCCCCACTGTATTCCTTTACACACATGGATAACAGGCCTCTGAGCGATAGCAAGCAATGCAAGTAACACAAGGGGAAACAAATGGGTCTTCACTGCTTCACATTATTTTGTCCTTTGCAGACATTTAATGCATTTAGTGCAGTATGTACTGTATACACTCCTAAGAGCATCACTATGAAGGAAAAAGCTGCACTTTACTTTGGCTATAATAACTGGGCGATAGCACTGTTTCACAGCTTCAGCCTGCACAATTTCAACCTTGACACTAATCATGTTCACACTTACCTAGGTGATGTTTGGATTTCTAAGCAAACCGCAGGAGTGAAACATATTCTCAAACACCAAGTGAGGAGACACAGTGGAATTTGGGAATCCAAATGCAAACAAAATAGTAATTAATATGATTTTTCTGTCAAAATGACAAATCTTCATCACATCTCAAGGTATTGGAGGAAAAGTCAGCGTAATACCTCCATCCTCTTGAGTATCATGATTTGATCAAAGTTTTGTATCATAGATGTTGAGATATTTCACAGGATCATAAATGCTTTTGTTATGTTGTTATGCTGTTATTACATTAGTAGTTAGATCATAATAGTCATTAGGATTAATCCTGCGAACAAAATAAAGGTCTGTGTAAAATCTCAATACAATACAATTTGTAAACACATGGCAAAAGTCACACTTTGAAGGACAGAGAAGTTAAAAAAACTAATTATTAAATGCAGAGTGTATAAACACAGTAAGTTAAAAAAAGGTGAGTAAAGAAACATCATGGGAAGCGCCCAGCAGCCTAGGGCACATTGCAGCGTAACTAAGGGAGGATTCTAGGTCACCTGATCCAGCTATATGCTGTAGGATTAAAACTTTCTTTTTTGATAATCTTTAAAGTAGAGATTGACTTTCAAAACCGGGAGCTGGTTCCACACAGGAGGGGCCTGAAAGTTGAAGGCTCTGCCTCCCATTCTACTTTTAAATATCCCAGAAACCACAAATAAGCCTGCAGTGTGAGAGCGAAGGGTGACACGGTACTCAGAATCAGAATCTGAATACTTTATTAATCCCTGAGGAAATTATGTGGGTTACAGTTGCTCCAAGGCAGTAACAGTAACAGACTAAAGTATTAAAACAATACAATATGTTACAGATTTTACACATTGTGGACTTCGGGAGGTCCAGAGAAGGTCCACTGCCGGTTCAAATAGAGGGGGAGGAGGTGGAGGTGGTCAACAAGTACAAGTACCTCGGGCTGTGGGTGGACAACAAACTGGACTGGTCATGCAACACAGAGCACCTGTATAAAAAAGCCCAAAGCCGACTGTACTTCCTCAGGAGGCTGAGGTCTTTTAACATCTGCAGGAAGATCCTGAGGATGTTTTACCAGTCAGTAGTTGGTGGAGTACTTTTGGGGGAGCAGCACAGCAAAGGAGGACTCATCCAGGCTGGAGAAACTGATCAGGAAGGCTAGCTCTGTGGTCGGCATGAAGCTGGACACTCTGGTGACAGTGGCAGAGAAAAGGACACTAAAGAAAATTGCTGGACATTATGGACAATGCTGGGCATCCTCTGCACACGGCCATTAACAACCAGAAGAGTCTGTTCAGTGACAGGTTGCTTCTCCCAAAGACAAGAACCAACAGACTTATAAACTTAAAAACGCCATCAAACTGTTTAACTCCTCTCTGGAGGGGAAAGAGAGGGGAAACAGGAGGACAAAGGAGGGGGAACAACTAAGCTGTAGTGCCTCTTCTCTTCACTTCACTTCACTGTGCAATACTTTTTGTTAATAGTCAACGGTGCAATAGACTTCAATACTTTTTTTTTATGTGTGTGTGTGTGTGTGTGTGTGTGTGTGTGTGTGTGTGTGACAAAACAATTCTGTAACTGTAACTTCGGTCGTTGCTGTGCTTTTTTTGGAAGTCGAATTTCCCAGAGGAACCCACCCGAGGGATTAATAAAGTTCTATCTTATCTTATTTATTCTATTTATCCCTTTCGTATATTTTATTTATATATGTCTCTGTATGTGTGTGTATATATATAATATTCTGCTCATGTTCTATAACTTCTGTCGGTGCTGTGCTTTTGGAAACCAAATTTCCCAGAGGAACCCACCCGAGGGATTAATAAAGTTTTATCTTATCTTATTTAAGAAGTAGCACTAATATATACAAATCACTCAATTATAAATATCAAAAATCAACAGAGGAGATTCAAGAATGATTCAAACATCAAGAACATTGACAAGAATATTACAGAGTAGAAAAGAGCATGTGCCAAAAGGTGTAACTATGGCAGTGTTTACAGTGTATTAGATGCAGGTGTTGTACTGTGGGGTCTTTAAGCTGAGATGAGCCCTGATTATTCAAGCCCTTGTATGTCAGTGTGTTTCTGGATTTAAAATGATGAAGAGAAGCCAATATGGGAGAAATGCTCTCTCTTTCTAGTCCCTGTCAGTACTCTCACTGCAGCATTTTGGATGAAGTGAAGGCTTTTCAGGGAGTTTTTAGGACATCCTGATGATAATGATTTACAGTAGTCCAGCCTAGAAGTTATACATGCATGAACTAGTTTCAGCGTCAGTCTGAGACAGGATGTTGTTAATTTTACAGATACTGCAAAAATGCAAGAAAGCATCTTACATATTTGTTTAATATACACATTAGAGGACATATTTGGTCAAAAACGACTCCAAGATTCCTCACAGTGTTACTGGAGGCCAAGATGATGCCATCCAGAGTACGTGTCTGGTTAGACCCCATATTTCTAACAGTTTTAATACAGAGTACAATATCCTCAGTTTTAGCTGAATTCAGAAGCTGGAAATTGAAGGTCACCCAGGTCTTTTAAGTATTTAATGGAGCAGAAGGACATTGAAAGAAACACTATGTGAGAATAGTACTATAGTGGGAAAACTAAACTACCCTCAATAACATCTCCTGTTAGATTGTGGTGTTAAAGTAACACAGCCTCGATTAAGTGCATTACAGACATTTTTCTGTTATAGCCATGCAGCAAACTCCACACCTGCATGCCGCAGACACTGAATCACAGATGCAATCTCCTCTTTCAGAAATTAAATTATGTTAGACTTGTTTTAATGAATCTATCCTCTAATACTCCATTTACACAAATGATCACTCTCTGCAGTGTAGCATTTCTGACATTCACTAAAACTCAACCTTTGTACCTCTAATCCAAATATAACTAGTAATAGATGAAACTTCTCCTTTTAGAACCCTGCAAAGTATTTGTCTTAAAAGGCAAATAGAAGCATAACAAATGCATTTCCTAGTTTTAACAGCAGATGATATTAGTGGCACTGCTGAAAAGTGTTAATCAAAACACAAGTTTTTCACAGTTGACACTATAATAGTTCTGAGGGGAAATTAACTCTGCAGGATGCACAGCTTTGTAAATGCTAGTGTTAAATCAGCTCTGATAATTAAACGAAAAGAGATGATATGGCTCCTGTGATTTTAAGAGCTGAAGCATCATGTGGAAATAATCATAAAAATGTCTATGACTTAAGAATATTTGTGTGCGCGCAGGTGCCAATTACAGATTATTATTAGACATTTAAACCTGAACACTTAGATCATAAACAAATGCTCGTTTAAAAAAAAAAAAAAAGCTAATTGTAGACCCAGTAATTCTGGAGTGCTTGGATTGATGAAGCAAATCAGTTACGAGCCAGTTTTAAGTAGCTTGTTAATTTAATGTTAGGACAGCTACGAAAGAAAAAAAAAAGTCAAAATGTGGTGGGGAAAAACCTTGGTGCCAGTTACAGATGAGTAGTCATGCTGTTCACTCAGCCCTTTAAGATTTAGCTCTCTAACCAATTCAGTCAGCTAAGCGTCAGGTGCTGGCTTCATTTCACACGCTGCTGCTCGTCTCTGCTTTGCACATTTGATTCATTCAGTGTAGCTCCACATGATCATCTAGTTGTTTGTAGGCTAGTTTCCTAAGCTTGTCCTATAAGTGCTATTTCACAATGAAGTCTAGTGGGTTGGACAGCTACTGCAATATATGAATACTGCAAAATTTATGGCGTAAGCACGATAAAGGATGGGAACAGCAACGAATAAGATGCTAATTGACACACATACATGGTACCCCATTTTGAATAATTAAAAGGGTTAAGAGCACTTGACTTATCCCAGTCAGAAAAGGGGTGTAGAGAGACTAGGCAGGGTGATCCAGACAGAGGGAAAAAGGTTGGTGATGGCTCAAGGGAAGAGATTTGAAGCAGAAGGAGCAAACCACAGGTAGGTCTACAGATAAAGACAGCTGAAATCTTAAGGAGAATTTAGTGTTAAATAAAAACTAGACAGCCATCTAATGAAGAGTGGTTGGATGAACCAGTGGAGAATGATTGATCTGCATGTGCAAACCAGCAAGTCAGGTGAGACCAGTGATCTGCATGTGCAAACCAGCAAGTCAGGTGAGACCAGACAAAGCCTCTATGCACACTACGTGTCACGTATACTGGAAGGAGTAGACTCAAGAGCAGGACTCAGATGAATCAGAGTACAGCGTATTTAGTTCAATGGTCACCAAAACATGCTATTTACAACATGCAAGGGGAATGGGCCTCCAGGGATCCAACTCTCTTCAGCTCAATACACTCTCTCACAACTCAGTCAGGCTCCAGGGAGGGAATCCAGGAATGGTCTGTACAAAGAAAAACACATGGTAAGTATCTTCGAAGCAAAACACAAGTAGAAAGAGCCAGGGCTTCACTAACAAGGTGGTTCAACAAAGTTCAGAGAAGTAGTGGCTCCTGATGAGATCACTGGAGACAGGTGGGGTGGTTTCCTCAGGCGTGTAGAGGCAAGTGTGGGAACCCAGAACGAGTCCCGCCCAGACAACAACAAATGATCACCAGTGAGGGAAGAGAAAACCTGATGACGTCAGCCAGGGAGAGCTGAGGAACCATGACACTACTGTATGTACATGTCATCTTCAAAGAGTTAAAGTTCATGTAGAGTAAGAAATAAACAACAGGAAAAGAATACAATAAATTAAACATTTGACTAAAGATCAGTTCATTATTTCACTTTCTTCAAATTTTGCAGCTGAAATAAATTAAAACAGTTTTTTCCGTATCAGATGTGTCATGACAAATCCATCAGTGAGACATCCAGATGTTTAGAAATGTCGAGATATGTATATTTCCAAACCATCCTTACCTACCACTGTTAGTCACTACTCACCAGTGAAGTAGCGCTCATTAAAACCTATGCAATCAGTGCTACCTCAAGGGTATTTCAAAACTCCTCTTAGAACGATGACTTGTCTGCAATCAAACATTCAAAAACAGTCACATCTGTTATTCGAATTTTCATGTCTTATGGTTAAATTATTTTAATGATTTTTCCTGCTTGCAGAAAAGTTTAGTTTTGGATGTTTTTGCATTTTCGTCTGTTTAAAAATGAAGAAATGTTGGTTACAACGTTGTTGTCTTTTATGTGCTGCTATAGGTATTGTCATGCACATCGTGTGAGCTTTGTGCGGCTTATAAACATTGGCATTATTCTAATATAATGTGTGTCTCTGTGTTTGCACATGTAGTGATGTGAGAAACAGTTTGGCTCTTGTGAAAATTTCAGGCCTAGTTGGTGATAATTGAATCAGATAAGAGTCACCATTGAACACTGGCATGCTTTTGTACTGTCAAAAGCCAAAGGTGCTTTAAATCAGGATGTAAACACATGAGTAACACTTGAGTGTACAAGTCATTGACTCACTTTGTAGTGAGCTCAGCAACTAATATTCACTTGTTTATATGATGTTATATAAAGGTGAGGGACTGATGCTTTAATGGTCAAAGAAAAGACATGTTTGAGTATTTCTCTCAGTGAGTATTAAAGATAATTGTATTAATCACTCCAAGTTTGGAAAGAGTTTAGCATTTCAGAATTTCTTAGTCTTGAATTGTGTACAGTACATTGTGTATTGGCATGAACAAAATTTCTGGATCTACCTTAGAGATATTTAAAGTCTTGAGTGAGTCAGAAAAATAATATTCCTATAATGATATATATGATGAAAAATGCTGATATTTTTTATTTTTTATTTATTTTTTGTGCTTTTATGTTTTTCCTTTTATCCTGATGTATTTAATTGGTTTTTGACAAGCATTTAAACCTCTGACCTAAATCTGAATAAAAAAAGAACTAATATAAGACAGATTTAGTTGAAAGTATGTGTGTGTCTTACTGTAGTGCTCATAGCATGCTACCATTGCCAGATCAGCTGTCCACATCCCACTAAATCACTGATATCAAAATGTGGTTCTGTGTTGAGAAAAGCAGTCTATGGGGAGCTTATGAAACATTATTCACGCTCCTATAAATGTCTGTATGCAAAACGAGTTTTGTAGGTGTTTCACTGGTTAAGAAAATGTAATCCCCTGTCTTCCTGTTAATCCAATTGGTTCCAGGAGGATCCTTTCATTCTCTACAGGGAAGTTTGAACTCAGGGTCATGTTGTTATGCGATGCAGTGAATTCTCCCAGAAATATTGAAAGTCAGGGCCCGCAAGCCAAATCTGTCACCGTGAACTGATATGAATCATATATTTTAATTGCTTTCTTGTGACTTTTTCTTTGGCCAGACTGCAGCGTTAAAAAAAACAAGAGAGAAAAAAAAGAAAATCAGGCCAGGTATTACATTAAACTGAACCAAGAGGTTCTTATAACAAATTAGTGTCTGAAATGTCCTCAGTTTACTTTTTTATTAACTGTGCATTTTGTCAAATTAATGATTTGAGTCAACAGCTTCAGTATTAACTGCAGATTTGATTTGGAGATCAAACTTAATGTTAATGGACATGCAGAAACATACAAATGAACCCAGTGCTTGCTTACAAATGCTATATGTCTTGGTTTATTGGTTTTGCTGTAGTTTAATTTTGTCTCTCTGTCTCTTCGCCTTCTTGTCTCTAACATAGTAACTAGTCGTCCTTTGTTCCCACTTCCTGCTGTATTTGAGTAATTCTGTTTTCTTTTGTGTCTTACTTAATTTAATCCAATCTTTTGTTTCTTTTGTTTCCTCCTGTGACTCCTTGATTGTTTTCACCTTGCCTTGTTTCTACGATAGGTGAGTGTGTGTTGTGTGTGTGTGTGTGTGTGTGTGTGTTTGTGTGTGTGTGTGTGTGTGTGTGTGTGTGTGTGTTGTTTGTGTGTGTGTGTGTGTGTGTGTGTGTGTGTGTGTGTGTGCTGTCCCAGTGTACCAACTTACACATTTTGAAGTGCACTCCTTCAGAGACCTTGAGGGCTTAGGGCTGTCCTAATGTCAAATGTCAGCCAAAGAGCATGAAGGCTCTTTGGCTGACATTTGCCATGCCCAAGGGAGTTATTCACACTTTACAGCATTGTGATGTTAAACACAAAGTTACAGAAGGATGAAAATATTAGGAGAAAATGTAATTAATGCAGATTCTAACAAAACAAAATTCATTAGTTAATAATTACTTGTTGGCACTTCTGTAGGACAATAATCTGGTAGGCAGTCCCTTAGTGTATCTTTGCAGTGTTTGAAGCAAAATACCCTCAAAATAAAATTAAATAAACTGTTCCAAAACCACAATGCATGAAACAAAGTCAATGACCAGGTCCTTTTGGAGCAACACATATGCAGGCATAAGATTTTAAATACCGTACATTTTCTTGAATAACAAACAAATACACTGCAAGTGCACTAAAAAATGAAATATGTAAATAAAAGAAAGTTAAGCAAGATCAAGTCTGATGGGAATTCAAATGAAACATTTAACAAAGCATCAAGAAAAGCATGCTAAACAAACTTACATACCAAGACCTCCAGTGAACCCACTGTATTCTTCTGAAAAAGTTTTCTTTTGGCTGCTAATGTGGATATTACCACTTTACTCGTGAATATATAGAGTGGGGCAAAAAAGTATTTAGTCAGCCACCGATTGTGCAAGTTCCCCCACTTAAAATGATGACAGAGGTCAGTAATTTGCACCAGAGGTACACTTCAACTGTGAGAGACAGAATGTGAAAAAAAAAATCCATGAATCCACATGGTAGGATTTGTAAAGAATTTATTCGTAAATCAGGGTGGAAAATAAGTATTTGGTCACCTCAAACAAGGAAAATCTCTGGCTCTCACAGACCTGTAACGTCTTCTGTAAGAAGCTTTTCTGTCCCCCACTCGTTACCTGTATGAATGGCACCTGTTTGAACTCATCATCTGTATAAAAGACACCTGTCCACAGCCTCAAACAGTCAGACTCCAAACTCCGCCATGGCCAAGACCAAAGAGCTTTCGAAGGACACCAGGAAAAGTATTGTAGACCTGCACCAGACTGGGAAGAGTGAATCTACAATAGGCAAGCAGCTTGGTGTGAAAAAATCAACTGTGGGAGCAATCATCAGAAAATGGAAGACATACAAGACCACTGATAATCTCCCTCGATCTGGGGCTCCACGCAAGATCTCATCCCGTGGGGTCAAAATGATCATGAGAACGGTGAGCAAAGATCCCAGAACCACACGGGGGGACCTGGTGAATGACCTGCAGAGAGCTGGGACCAAAGTAACAAAGGTCACCATCAGTAACACACTACAACGGCAGGGAATCAAATCCCGCAGTGCCAGACGTGTTCCGCTGCTGAAGCCAGTGCATGTCCAGGCCCGTCTGAAGTTTGCCAGAGAGCACATGGATGATACAGCAGAGGATTGGGAGAATGTCATGTGGTCAGATGAAACCAAAGTAGAACTTTTTGGTATAAACTCAACTCGTCGTGTTTGGAGGAAGAAGAATACTGAGTTGCATCCCAAGAACACCATACCTACTGTGAAGCATGGGGGTGGAAACATCATGCTATGGGGCTGTTTTTCTGCCAAGGGGACAGGACGACTGATCCGTGTTAAGGACAGAATGAATGGGGCCATGTATCGTGAGATTTTGAGCCAAAACCTCCTTCCATCAGTGAGAACTTTGAAGATGAAACGAGGCTGGGTCTTCCAACATGACAATGATCCAAAACACACCGCCCGGGCAACAAAGGAGTGGCTCCGTAAGAAGCATTTGAAAGTCCTGGAGTGGCCTAGCCAGTCTCCAGACCTCAACCCCATAGAAAATCTGTGGCGGGAGTTGAAAGTCCGTGTTGCTCGGCGACAGCCCCAAAACATCACTGCTCTCGAGAAGATCTGCATGGAGGAATGGGCCAAAATACCAGCTACTGTGTGTGCAAACCTGGTAAAGACCTATAGTAAACGTTTGACCTCTGTTATTGCCAACAAAGGTTATGTTACAAAGTATTGAGTTGTATTTTTGTTATTGACCAAATACTTATTTTCCACCCTGATTTACGAATAAATTCTTTACAAATCCTACCATGTGGATTCATGGATTTTTTTTTTCACATTCTGTCTCTCACAGTTGAAGTGTACCTCTGGTGCAAATTACTGACCTCTGTCATCATTTTAGGTGGGGGAACTTGCACAATCGGTGGCTGACTAAATACTTTTTTGCCCCACTGTAGGATAGATTGCATTTAAAACACCACCAATTAAAGAAAAAGTTGCATGCACAGCATCTACACATGTGTCATCCTGTGTTGTGTTACAGGAATTACTGTGCGATTTAATTCAAGTATTGATTGTGTTATAGACAAACCCTTACTACAGCCAAAATAAGTTAAAACCACTAAGTCAAATCTGTGCAAGTATCCATTCTTGAACTCGAGCTTTCAAGGGTTAATTCACCGTTTCCAAGCTGACCCCAACCAAAAAGGTTGCGTCTATTGTAGTATTAAATGGGTTACATGCATCAAAGTTCCAAAGCTCTTGTGATATTGGATCCATCTACAGCAGAATTATTATCTTCACAAGCCACAGTTGCACAAGAAATGAGCTTCAGCTGTTCAGAGCCAAGTGAGGCGGGGGTGCAGCTGTATGTTTCACTTGGAAGCATTTAGATACCATTTTCTCTTGTAAAATAATAAATTTTCTCCTGTGGTTCAGCTCAGGAGCATGTTCTGCTTGTCTGCTCTGCTTTGTCAGCTGACTCTGCCATGTTGTTTAATGCAACAGCTGTGAATGACTGCACTGTGCTGGCTGACAACCACCTCATGGCCCAGGGTCCTTTACTATATTTATGCTCCGGTTAAGAGAGCTGCTTAATTAGGTCTATAGTGAATGTAAAAAAACAAAACAAAAAGAATATAGGCAAACTATTGACATTATTGGTCTTCTTCAATTAGCATCATATTATAAATTATCAATATGAAGAACATTTCAGTCTCTGGTAAGCATGAGCTTATGATGTTTATCTTTTGGGCATTCATGTAGAAAGCAGAGATAGGTATAAATAACATGTTAGCTCCCGATAATACCTTCTAATGCTATACCGACCAAAAACTCAGAAGAGGTTATTTGAATTTACAGGAATGTGGGAATGGAAACTGTACCACTAATAATGTAGACTTCCTTATAGCGAGATTATTGTCAATTTCAAATGTATTCAAATGCCATCGGAGCTAGAACTGCAGATTTCATGTCCTCTGTTGACTTGTTTGATCGGAAAAAGTAGTCTAAAAAGTGCAACATGTACAGCATATCTACATTAATAAACACTTCTAATGGTAACGTGCCAAAACGTATGCATATGCTTAGAGACACTTATAATGGACAACGTTTTTCTTTAACCATAATTAAGCCATCCATCCACTTTTTAACACGTATCTAGAAACAAGTTATAAAAGCAAACTGGTGGATATTGATGCATCCTCAACTCACCCAAGTTATATTCTTTCCAGCATGTCCTTATTCCGCCTCACATTCTTCTCAGAGTTGGACATGCGCTAAACACCTCAACCCTAAGACACGCACCAAAACTAGCTCCAGCAGTTCTGCCCCATCTCTAAGGCACAGACACCCTTTACAGAGAGTCTATCCACAATCTTATTCTTTCCATCAAAATCCACAGTTCATAGCCACAGATACACAATTCGACAGCTTTGACTTCACCACAATAGACCAAAACAACATTTGTACCTCTGGAGACTCTGTGCCAGTGTATTAAAGTTACTTGCACTTATATTTGGGATAGTCTGCCTGTTTTTATAACTTTTCACTTTCTTACTCCAAACCTCTAATAAAATTGTGGTAAATAAAAATATCTCATTAATGGGAGGTTTGTGAAAAAAGCTACACCCCTTCCTTACACTCAGGCCTTATAGTTTACAGTCTTAGTTTTTGGAAAGACTTTGTGACAGTAACAGAAAGGTCCCGCCCTCCTTTGAAAACTTAAAATTTGTATTCATCCAATTACTAAGTCATCCCCAACTGGCATTTAAGATTTAACTGTGAACAATGGAAGAAACAAAAGTGAAATTTCTTTCCTCTCCCATCCTGTATTAACTATTGATCTCTCTTCTTTCTGACATGCCAGGTTGTAGAGTTCCGTCTCCTACTGTTTCAGAGTTGCTTGCTACTTGTCATATATGTTAAATGGCAGGAAGCAAAACGATGCAGGGCAAAGAGGATGGCACGAAGGAGGAGATTAAAATCAAAGAAAAAAATCTAATTTTACACAGCTGTCTGGAGGAAGCACACTCTTTCTGCTTTGTTTCATCTTGTTTCCTTCACATGCGATGGTATGTCACGTAGAATTGTTCTCACACTCCTCCCATGTGAAGTGACAATGCCTTTGATGACTAAAAGACCCCTTGCTGCAATGCATGTCATCTGCATATGAGCAGTCATGCACAGACACAGAGTGCTACACGTTACATGACAGTGAACATTATATTGAATCATTTATTCATAACAACGCTGAGAATTCAACTGGAGTTTGTTGGGCAAACAAGAGCAGAGAGATGGCTGGATTCAGAAATGAGGACTCTATGGAGGACCGTTTCCCTGACAGTAATTAGCTAAACTCCGATCTCATTAGAATTAGAAACTGTCAGAGGTCATTTAAGAACAGGGAAAACTGGAGTCAAAATATTCTGATAGTCTTACAAGAGGAATTATTTAAACAGAAGGTACAGATGTAGTATGGTTCTAACTGTGTGGCAGGCAAGAATGAAGGAGCAAAAGTGCAGCCTTATGGAGGCGAAAACGTGCACTCAACACAGCTTTATTACTGAACATGACAAAATAACTAAACTGAAAATACAAATAAACTAAACAGACTGGCAGACGAAACACACAGTGTGGAAGGAGGGAGATTGCCACACAGACCAAGGAAGACACAGGGCTTGAATACAGAGGGAGCAATAAGGAAATGGGAGACAGGAGGGAAACATAGCTGGGACAAATTAGACTTAACTAGACAAGGAAAGCAAAACTAGAAACACTGACATGAGACGCGGACTCTCAAAGTAAAACAGGAAACATAACACAGAAACGTGGACTAGACAAGGTGATACAACTGACATGGGAGACACAGAAAGCAGAAGACTAAAAACTTTAACATAGAAACCAAAGACTGGAAATTATAAATAATGACAAAATCAAAGTTCAATAATAATGCAAAACTCAAAACACTGGGTCAACGACCCAGGACCATGACAGGTATATATGTATATAAAAAGACAGGGCTCACAGCACAACTGCTGGCGCACTTAATTGGTCACACAGATGGCTGCCCCTCCCTGAGCCCGTTTCTGCTGGAGGTTTCTTCCTGTTAGAAGAGAGTTTATCCTTTCCACTTTCACCAAGCACTTGGCCATAGAGGGTCATCTGATTGTTGGGGTTTTCTCTGTATTTTTGGAGGGTCTTTAACTTAAAATATAAAGCGCCTTGAGAAAACTGTTGTTGTGATTTTGCTGTACATAAATATCATATAATTGAATTGAATCCTACAGTATATCTCCAGCAGAGTTCCAAAAAACTCTAGTGGGATACTGGATAATCATTCCACAAGTACATGGTTGCCTAATACGTTAGAATCTCATTTAATTAGTCACTGGGTGCATGGGGGCCCATCCCTGGCGCAGGGTGCCGCCGGTGCGTCGAGCCACCTGGGGGGCTCTTCAACTGGTGGGGGAGATTGTCACACCTTGCAGGAGCTTTCCTCTCCTCAGGAACTCTCTGCAGGAGGGGGAGATACAGGAGAGGTGGAGGAAGATCTCAGCCTGGGCGTCTATTGTCTCATGTAGTCTGGAAGATGAGTGGATGGTGGGGTGGGTGCAGTTTTCTCTGTGGTGGGGTTGGGTGGACTGTCCCGGGCTCTGTGGGGCCGGGGGGCGCTGCTGCGCTGGGCCCCGGTCTGGATGGGCCTGGGCCCCCTTTCCCTGGCGGGTCGCGGAGTATGGGAGTGCCTACTGGGGTCAGCGGGGGAGCTGGCCCCAGGGAGGGGTCACCTGCCCCTCCCTTCCTTCCCTCCCCATCTCCAGCTGCCTCCCTCTTCCCGCTCCACCACAACCACCCACACATGCAGGGCCTTGGAGTAGGGGTATGTCACCAGGGTGCAGAGGAGGCTACCCCCCCCCTCTGTCCCCTTCTGGCTGCCTCTGCCTCAATTTTATCCCACAACTTAGACATTCACATTACTCACACTCTCATTACACATACATATAGGATCTTGGGGGTGGGCACGATACACGGAGTCCAAAGTACCATCAGGGTGTACACCTCACCCCTGGCGTCGTTGCCCACCTCTCAATTTTAAATACACGTAGACATTGAGGGCTAGCAGGAGGGACCATGCGCTTACCTGCTGCTCTCTGGCAGGTAGCTCCATGCCCTCCTGGGTTTTAATTGCACCTTAGAACACACATGCATCAACACTACAATGAGCGGGTGGAGGGAGGTTTGGAGTCTTCTGATCCACACAGGTATGCACACAGGTGTACACACGGGTGTTCACAGACGCGGACTACAGCTTTCTTGGCTGCTGCCTCAAAGCACATTGTGCGCTGTCTATCTTGCGTGCTGCACAATATCGTTTATTATTTAGTATCTACTGATATCTACTGCTAGCTAGTTTATTGTGATGGTGCCGGTTTTTTTTACTATGTTGCTCTTTGTTGTTTGCTTTCTCTTCTGTTTTTTTTCTCCATACAGGTGACCCAGGTGTTTTTTTTTTTGGTTTTTTTTTTGTTTTTTTCTTTCTTTCCCCCCTTCTCACCGTCTCTTCTCCCCTTTGGTTTTCTTTCTCTCCCTCTCTTTCTTTCATTCTTTCTCCCTGTCTTGTCCCGTTTGTAGCAACTGAAAATAAAATAAATTCATAATTATAATAAAGGTCAATCAAATGGACCAATATGGCAAGGCCATGATGATCCACTTGGTAAAATAAATCCGCTTGGCATCTTTCTTGGCCTTAAGACAACAATTCTGATGGCTAAAGATCCAAACGGGACACACACACAAAAAAAAAAAAAGAACTGAAGAAGCTTCTCGGATGAGAGGTGAAACGTCTTCAAGTAACTTAAAGAAGTCCAGACGCTTTTCTTTGCAAGCTCCTTTGACCATTAAACAAATACCATTGCAAACTGTTAAGTTATGTGGAGATGAGAGAGGCCTGTTATTTCAGCATGGGCAATGTCATGCATTTCATTTGTTTATATGGTTTGATCAGAAATATGCATATGCTTCATAAATAATGTTTGTAGCATTTAATTTTAACTCTGACCTGTTTACTTTCAAGTATGTAGATAAAAAAAACCCACTAAGACAGTTTATAGTTAATGTTAATTAAACTGTATGCCTGTTAAATCTTAACTTAGTAGCATGAAAAAGGTAGTCCTACATTGTGCATTTCTGAGTATAAATCAACCTTTTTGAATCTGAATTTGATTAATCTCAAGTGAAAGACTTGGTTGTTCGTGCTTTAGTCACTATGGAAAACCAAGTTAGCCTGCTGTCAGTTTTGGTCAAGTTTGCAATTCTGTACAGTCTTTTTTTGATAATATGGAGATAAAGAAATGTGATATATAAATAAAAATCATTCCTGTTGATGTTTACATGTTCAAAGGTATTTATTCAGGTGTAGCCTGACTCTTAATTTTGGTCCCCTGTAAGCTTTGAGGTTTTCAGCATCACATCATGGCTCTCCAAATTGCCCAGAGTGGAGTGTTAATATAATTTAGGAAATGCATTTAGAAAATTGCATCGCAGAAGTTATACATTAATTTGCAACCAATCAGTATCCTACAGTTGACTGCAATGTGTTACAAACTGGATGACAATTTTTTGCAAACCTTCACCAAGTCAGGCTGCAAATTTTTGGAGACAGTTTGGCTCCCACCAGGCAACCTCTACAATCTCTCTGTGATCAAAAGAGGTTGTCGCAACCAGTGTTGGTCAAGTTACTTGAAAAAAGTAATCAGTAACTAATTACTGATTACTTCCCCAAAAA
>NW_024582725.1:186074-201332 GCF_018398535.1 Haplochromis burtoni
TTAGAAAGATGTGTGTGCACTAAAACATGTAATCACGTGATTAAATCATGTGAGTTCTTCTGTTAATGTGCAAATAACTGAGATAAATATGGATTTTTGCTTCTGCTTCTACTCTTAGCTTTTTATTTGATCTGAAAAAGAAATGACAAACATAAAAAGCTTCCCTTTGACTTAAGATGGGAGAAAAGAATGATATCCAACATTAATCTTTAAAATAAACACACACAAATAGATATGTTTAATGTATAAAAAAAAAAATGTATAAAATTTAATGACTTCAAAGTTTTCATTCCCTCTTGTTTTAATGCACCCGACAAGCTTCTTAAATGTTCAATTCCCTGTCATGGTGATGGCGACACAGTAGTGCTCATCATGTCTGAGAACTAAAATAGCTGAGCTGTGTTTATGCTTACACTGCTTTTGTATTTCATTTGGTTTGTGACGACTAAGAAAAGGCAGAGAGAGAACACGACTCCCCCACAGATACAAACTTTATATCTATCTTTTCCATATGGGAGATCTTAATATCTTGAGATCTTTATTGTTGAGTTGGGATTTTCAGAGTGAGACCTTTGGGCCCTCTTTTCATGCAGGCACCCTGTGCCAGGGACTGCTTTGTGCCAGTAAAGCAAAAGTTTCTTGATGAGCAGCAATATTTTCAAAACGCTGAACAGCTTGTGCCTTTTTGGTGGGTGGTTGATTTGACCTGGGCAAATGTGCGGCACGTGACGTACTGCATTGGTTGCACGCTGGTGGCAAAGGGACAAAAAAATCTTACCTATACAATCTCAAGATGCTGGCAGTGTTACCTCTTGCTAACATGCATGTTTCTCTGTGATAACTGGCTATCCGTCCACGTGGTAAGCTATTAAGAACCACGCGGTGATCACACCAGAAGCGACTGGTTATACCTTGTGTGTTAGAGAAAGCATGTGGCAGTTCACACTTTTCACAGGCCTGTGACACTCATTAAAAATGGAAAAGGTAAATAGAGTGAATACTGTGAAATGATAAAATGATAAAGAAATTAATCCAGCGAATGAAACCATTTGGGGGTAAAAGGAGAAAAAAAAATTCAGAACATAGGTGAGGTAAGTGAGGTAAGGTACTCTACCGGGCTAAAGATTATGCTAAGACATTTTTTAGATCGGGTTTGATAGTTTAGGATGTGACAAGAAGAGGGAGCCAAAAAGGAAATACTAATATAAGTGAAATAAGGTTGTTGTTTTTTAAACTTGAAAAACAGTGAATAGCAGGCAGATCTGCTACTGTATCAACTTCACAGTTTGGTAATTTTCATAATGGGGTTAGGAGGGATCAACTTATGTCCAGCTCTGCCCTGCTTTACTGTATTGTACTTGCTGAGCCCAAGTGTGAGACAAAGAAACAAAAATGAAGCTGGTTTACTACAGGCACAGATTGTAAACACTCAAAGGTTGGGAAAGAAGCTTGTTTGGTATCTTCTTCCATAACAGGGAGGGTAGTCGAAAGGGAAATTTTCCTCCAAACCAGTTTCTCTTATACAGGTTAACTTGATTCTGCAGGTCTCCCACCCCAGGGTTTTCCAAGGCCTCTGGTATCTGCACAGTGGAGAGCTGGGAAAACAAAACAGGTTTCCACACAGAAACAAGAGCGCAGAGCAGATAAGCCAAAGTACACTAACATTTAGCAATGCAACAATATCATGTTAACTGAGGGAAATCCTTAAGGAGCTTCTGGTAATCAACAGGCTCCACACAGGTGAGTAATTAATTGGTGAATAAGGGCGAGGGGGTGGCGGTCCGGAGTACATGGGAACCATGGCAACACTGGTGGAAATCTGGACACTGTAAATAATAGTCATGGCGGTGTCCAAGTTGGCAAAGTTTCTTGCTTTAACTATATGAAAAGCATAAAGTGGGCGAGGCTAGTTTAACGTGCTTTATAGATGACTGACAAACTCATAGTAAGACAGAGCAAACAGTAGTAAAACCAAATACAGTAAAAAACGAGAAGCCATCACAGATATGCCATTTACAGTAGTCTAAGAAATCCTCATCAAAAGTAACAAATTGACAATTAAGTGTAAGGTCTGTAAAGAATGTTGAGAAGACAGAAACCGTACAAACCACCAATTACTCCTGCTGGCTCACCTCTACCCTCACCCGAGCCCTCATCTGCACCATGCTGTTAGATCAGTTTACCCTCATTACCCTCAGGGATTTGGCTGACCCCTCAAATCGGAGAATCAATTGTCCTGAGGGTGTGAAACAGTGGGAGACTTTCCCTTTTCTTTTTCTCCAGTGCTGTGGGACAAGCAGTCCAGTAATGTCAGAAATGCTGAGTCAGTGCTTCAGTTTAAAAAGTTTGAAAGTCCTAATATTTTATTGTTGCATAGATTGACAATTGTAATGTTGTTATTCTCAGAGTGTAAATTAACCTTTTTATTTACTGTCAGAATATACTTCCCAAGGAGCAAATCTTTATAAACTTGTAAAAATAATGTTTCCAAAATATGTGATAATGAACAAAAGAGAACAAGAAAAGTATGGAAGGTAACAACCGACTCTACGGAATAAAAAATTTTGCTGTCAAAAATAATTTATACAGCAGGTAGAAAGAGTCCCTCCATCCCTTCGCCTGGCTCCATGTGCACACATACACACCCAACACACGTATGCACAGACTGAACACCCATCATGTTCAAGCACTCCCCACGCCACCCACACCGCATGCACACACACACACACACGCCAGTGTTTTCTGATGAATACAAAATGACATTTCAATTTGGCTTTTCCCCGTTGTGATGTTGTTGCACTTGCATACCAAATCAGCTCCTTCATTTATTTCCCAAATCTGCTCCTTTTTTTTCTTTTCATCTCTTAAAATGAAGAAATGCAAATTGTAGAGAAAAAAAAACAAATAACAAATGTTTCTAAATGCTTAATGTGAATGCGGGCATGTTATATAGCAAAAAGGTCTGCAGGGGAGATGATCTGCCAATCATCTGTGTATTTAGTTGCGGGCAAAAACAGCATTTTTATTTATTTATTTTTTTTATTTTATCATCCTACAGAAATCATTAGAAAAAAAAACTGCCCATTGGAAACTTGAATAAAAGTCAGAATGCACTATTCATATGTGTATCAAAAGGGATTACATACAGGATTCATCGACACACCTGAAACACCTGAAACACCTGAGGTCTGCAAAAGTGTTTCCTCCTGTCTGATTTCGTTTTTTTTTAAAGCATATTTTTCACAGTTATCATTTTGTATTTACTCAAGTTATCTATGTTCTAATATTAAAATGTGCTTGATGACCTAGTATATTTAAGTGTAGCAAAACTAAGACATCAGGAAGAGAGTAAATACTTTTTCACAGGACTGCACATCTGAATAAATCAGACTCATTTTGGAGGCAAATGCTGTGGATAATTTAAATTCAGCTCTTTGGTCGCCAAACCTGAGGAGTAAAAATAGTATTGGAAACCTTAATTATTGAGATGAAAATATTCTGTTTTGGGAAAGTGTGTATCACACGGAAAGATTAATGAATTCATTCCACTAATTTTCATCTAAAATTTCATGCGTTAAGTTAATAAGCGAATAGATTTTTTTGCCACTGTGAGCCAATGCAGTGACTTTGAATGACTCTTGAATTGCATGGATGCATGATTTTACTCTCCCCAGGCAAGAGCATCATTAAAAAAGTATTCGGTTACATCTTAAAAAAGGTGAGTATCTGCCTCCAAGACACTGAAATATTTCATGAATTGAAATGAACTCTGAGATCTGCTGAATATTACTAAATCAAGAAACACTATTAGATGGTTATAAATAGTGTAGGCTGTGACAAAGCAGGGTTACTAAATATTACTAAATATTTGCACACACTTGTTTGTTCTTAGTCTATTAACATTTCTTTAAACACATACTTGCAATGTCTACAAACTTAAATTTGCATACAAGCTAATACCTACTTAATCAAACAGTTGCTGGCTCTTTTGAAACAAGAATATTTATGCTTATTAAATTTAATAGAAGATAATATTTTAATTTTTTCTTCCTTTACATTTTCATACATTTAAAGCTAAGTTGGAAGAACTTTTTTCTTAACCCTGTGTGTGCGCAAATGGATTGGCTATACAAACTCTGTGTGTGTGTGTGTGTGTATTTATTCTCAGCCTGCCCAAAATCAGTACCGGTATCAGCACCCTCACCAATCACTGCCTGTTGTTCAGGGTAAAAAGTCGAACCAGTAAGTGTCCACCATTTACAATAAAATAGCAGCCAATCAGAGTAGGTTTTTGTATGAAATGGCATCCAGATGACTCAGCTGGAACATCTGAATGGGAAATCATAAAAAGACACAGGACTTCAGGTCTAAACCCTTTGTTAGTCAAGCATGATTCAATCAGTGAACCAGTCATATTATTATTCAGACTATTCTTTCCTATAGTATGAATTATTAATTTGCATCCCAAAATTACTAATTCGTTCACTCTGTTACCTACAAAGCATTTTCTTTTGGCTATATGAGTGATTTTACCTGCGGATAGTTTCTATAACGTCAGTTTTTTGTAAGATAATATATATACGTAACACTATGAAAACACCACTACACACACAACTGTATTCATGTGCATCAAGTATCAAAAATAAAAGTAAATTACTATGCAGAAAAATGTTCCCCATCAGCTTTAAAAGGATTCATTTCACTGCTGCAGATCAATGACCGTTTTCTGCAGTCAGTCAGTTTTGCTCATTTTAAATACTTTATACACTGTTTTATGTCCAGATTATAGTCCATAAATTATATGCTTGTAGTGGCTTTCCTGTGGAGACCACATATCTCCAAAAATGCTTTTGTTCATGAGCTTAGAAACATGCGGCTACATCTTGACTTTTAAAAATAACATATTAAAATAAATCAATAACAAATGATGTCATGTCTTTATATCTTACTGGGAAAATATGCAAATAGAAATAGAAACAGAAAACAGTGTTTATGACTCTTGCTTAAAAATGAAGCCGCTGCCAATAAGATGCTTTTTACCTACTTTTGTTCACATATGTTTTTATAACCTATATATTAAGTGGAATGACTGGCAAGCCAAAAAAAAAAAAAAAAAGAGAAAGCCATCAAATCGTAAAGTTTTGGTTGACAGTTATTTATATGTTTAGAGCACTGGCATTCAATCTGTCAGTCTCACCACCATCCAGTTGTGTCTAAATCGTTTACCCAGCCAGTCAGTCCCTCACAGAGCTACTCAATTAGAGGACCAGCCAGCTGCTGAGTCAGTGACTCAGCCAAACAGTTGCCTCAGATAGTCAACCAACCAGTCAGTCAATTACACATTAAAGCACACGGCTATGGTGCGTAAGTATGTGTGTGATATAGTGATTCTATAGATGCCCTGCTTAATTTAGCAAGTCCAATAAATTCCATGCTTCACCGACTGCAAAGTGAAAGCCTTGAAGGCGTATATATCCACGTACACAGTTTTCAAAGGTCATCATAAAGAATGAATCTCCATGCAGTCCACTGCTCACACATAATCTGTTAATACATGGGTGTATCAAATTGAAATTATACTCGATGTTATAGATACAAAGCTGTTTGGTATTCAGAGGCCAATGCACTCAGGCAAAATAAAGGTTGATTACATTCACTTGGTGTTCCGGTACCTGATTGAATTGCAAAAATATAATCCAGCACGACTTTGAATCCTGAGAAACATTAAAGATAAGCTACTCAACATTAACGTCATCTACTTATTAGTGCAGTTTGATTTCAAGTTATTGTTACACTTGCTGTCTGGCCAAATGCAAATGAAGTTTGCAACATGAGATGCTGTTGCAGTGGGTTTCTACTCTGATTCTATTAGACTTTAATAACCATAGTCTTTAATCTTCCTTTTCATTATTTGTTTCAAAGGGTAGAGAATGTCTCCAAAGAAGACATGGGCAAGAAGAGAGATTGAAAATCTCCTGCAACATGTTTTTGTAGTACATATCCTAATCTAAATCACACATGCAGTTTTTGTTTCTGCTTTGGTGCTCAGATTTCTGATAAATGTTCTACAAAATGATAACACTAAAGTGACATGAAGTTACGACATGCGGGACTGTTTTCAGTGACATCACGCGTCATCACATTTATGCCACAGCTTTGTCAGTGGACATAATATGCTCCTGGGCAACAGTTCCTGCATTTGAGCCTGTTAACCTGTTTGAATACTGGGCACATTCGACAAACCATCATAGCACTGTCCCCTGCTTTTGTTGTGCCAGTGGGACTCTCATCAGGACCTCTATTAACAGCTGTTGCTTTCAATGTTTTGTAAAATCTTTTTTCAGTGGATTTATTGGATTTTTGCATGGTTGTATCTCATAGTTATATAATATATTTGATACTAAGTGTTTTCTCTTGAAGACATTATTATTATTTACAGTGCCACCCCTCTCTGCTTTGTGTTCCCTGCTACTCTCCCAACTGAACATCATAAAGATAACAAAAAATGAATGTTGCTCCGTACCTCATACATCTGGCCTGAAGGTGAACTATGCTGTGACACAGCCAAGACATTAGAGATGCATAGAGATACTGCGTGAAGTGGAAAAGGGCCACTTTAAAATCCCGTTATACCAAAATCTGTGACCTACATGCTGACATTCAACCAGACTGTACGTACGCACACACGGCAAGCTGAAAAGAGCAATGCGAAACAGAGAGGTGGGCCAGTAATTGTTTGACCTTTATGTTGGCAGTCAGGTTGAAACTGTGGACAAAGGCAAGCTTATCCTGACTGGGGAGAAGTTAAGCCTGACGATACATGCAGGCTCAGTGGCAGAAAACCTCAAGTCCCCAGAGTAGCAGTGTGTTTTTAATTTTCAAGTGTTTGCCCGGCTCAAAAAGTCAAACGAGCTACAGCGTTTTATCTTTACTTTTTGCTTTCCATATATTAAAGTGCAATCAGGTAGAGGTCATTTATAGAATATATTTATAACAACAAAACAGAGCTGATTAAAGAGAAAAATAGACTAAGTTCTGTATAGGAAACGATCACTATCGACAACAGTGAGAATGCATCAATAATGTAAGCTGTGGCTTATTTTTAACTAGGATAAAAAATTTGACGTCTTAGCTCAAGACTGGATTCTACAGAAGGTTGAAGTTCTAGGACTTTAAAACTTGAAAATATTTTGGGAGCTCTGACATGAAGCAGTAGACTGTTCCAAAGCTAAGAGGTGGCAACTGAAAAAGCATGAATCCTCTTTATTTTACCTCAGATTTATGAACCATCGGGAGCAGGTAATTTACCTGGTCAGACAGTTCAGTTCAGTTCATTTTTATTTCAAACATTTTAAACATGTGCCTTCACAATCATTACAAAATATCATTCCATTATTTGTTTGAAAAGGAGTAGGCTGAAGTATTTACTTATTTGTCCCTATCCCCTCAAGTTTTACCTCTCATTGACAGTCTGGGTGATCTGGCTCGAACATAGAAGTCAAGGAGCCCTAGAAGATATGAAGGAGCTTCCCTGTTTAAGGGTATGATAATAAAACAAACAGATTTAACGAGAGAGGAATTCAGATCTCCAAACATGAACTCTGCCATGATCACACTTAGAGATATGTTTTCATCCATTAACTGAAGTAAATCAGCAGTTCTGCCTCTAAATTGTAATTTTCATAACACTACCCCTTCTCCACTAAAGTCTGGGAACATTAGATAACTAGGTATAAATTTTTTCACCAAGCTCTCAGACCTGGTATGGTTGAATCATATTCCTTTATTAAAAACAGTAGACAATGATGTCACATGTTGGAGAACTTTACCACTTTATCACTTATGGGAAGAGTTTCCATCATTAAAATGATGATTCTACTGAAAATAAACTGCTTATTTTCAGTAATCCCTAATGAACCCTCTCTTACTTGGTGTAGATTGCTAAACTCTAGCATTTCAAATTTTTTATGGAAAAATAAACTGTAAATTGTTGCTGGTTTGGGGCAGCATCTGCTCGTAAGAAGGCAGGAAAGGAGGGTTCAGGGTGTGCACATGTGTCTTTGTCTTTCTGTGTGTCACTGCTGGGTGGGTGAGAGTGAGTATACAAATGGTGTCTGGGTCTGGGGCTTGCTGGGGCTTGGCCCTGGTGGGACATGTTACTGCTCCTGGCTGGACGCTTCTGCCCCTCCCTGGGACGTGGGTGCTTGTTGGTCTCGGGGTGCGTGACTGGATGTGGATTGTTCATTTCTATTTGTTTCTATCCCCCCATTTCTGCCTGTCTTGTCTTTGTCATACTATTCCACTTGTAATGTAAAATCTGCAATATCACAAAAAGAAATGAATAAATAAACAGATAAAAAGGTTCGCATGAACAAGAGGAGCCTATCTGGTTCTTAAGTGATGACGTATGAACCCTACTTCTGGGTCCAAACTGTTTTGCGTTTATTAAAGCTGTTGTGTTTTGAACATGTATTAATGCTTTCCATCTTGTTCTATTTAATCTGAACAAGCAAAATGTGTTTGTCACCATCATGCATTCAGATCAGAATTCTGAATGCTAAAGCTGCCAGACAGGACAGGTTATGAAGTAATCATAAAAAGCACTAAACTAGCCTTGATAAGTTAGGTGATCTCTAGTTGTCTCAGGTTCCATGAACAAACTCACAACCAGATATTTTAAAAATAAATATTTAATGATGTTAAAGGGTCACGATTCAAAACAAGAGTACAGACATATTCAGTGTAAATGAAAAAGTTGGTTTTCTTAAGCAAAGGCTGCAAAAGAGCATGTTAAAGGCCCCGGGGACATTTCTTAAGCCAAGACTGCTAATAGTTATTGGCTCAATTGTGTCAAATGCTCTTTAACAAGCTGTGGTGGTAAAGTGTCCAGTGTAAATTAAGTTTTATTTTTAGGGCCATATCCTTCAGAGTGTTTACTTCTAAATGGAACAACAGAATTCAACAGAGAAACAAAGTCTATCGATCATTGGCATGAAATGGTACATGTGGCACAGAGCAGGGAGTTAGAGGCGCAGAATGAGTCCAGAGAGGATGTTGCAGATGAACTTGCTGGATTAGTCTCTGGCACAGGTGGGAGATACTAATCGGCTTTAATGCAACTTCTAGTGATTCCCGAATGCTAAGAAGCAGTGTCAGGGAGAAGAATGAAAAGTGACGTAGACAGGAAAACAATAAAAATCCAACACAGCACAGGTAGGTGGTGTACAGGTAGCAGCTGAAATACTGTTCACACTGATGCCATCAAAGTTTTAGGACTGGATGAATCATGATGTACTAATAACTGAAACTATTATAAAGGTGTCACATGTCACAACAGTTGAAAGTGGAGAGTGACTTGACCCAAGCGCAAGACCAGAAACCCAAGACATGAAACCTGGACCATGAAAAACCTAATCAGAGATGAGCACACAATCCAACAACAGGCAGAGGAAGACAGAGGACTGAATACACACAGGATAACTAGGGGATGGGAAACAGGAGGGAAACACAGCTGGAAATAAATAGAATTAATGAGACAGTGAGGAAACAAAGCTAAATAGATTGAACATGGGACAAGGGACTATCAAAATAAAACAGGAAACTAAGGGGAGGGAAGGCAAGGAAACACAATCAGAAACTATTCTCTCTCTCTCACACACACACACACACACACACACACACACACACACACACACACACACACACACACACAGGGTAACAGCCCCAGTATCGTGACAAAAAGTGATTTGTGTTTGTATCTATGTCTGAGACATGCAGCAGCGTTCTATTTTCTTCAATAAACATTAACTAATAGTGTTCTCATTAAAGTGTAATATATACAACATAGATGAAAGCACGAAAAGAGAGGAGTTGGACATTTAAAATTTGAGGTGGGTAATCTCAATCACCCACCCCAAATTTCATGTAATTTCACAAGAGTCCAAATAAGAAACTTGGACTGTAGACTTTATAAAAAGGGGAAATTAATACTGAGCATTATTAAGTTGAACTAATTGGTGTGGATTCATAGTTTATAAAATAAACAGTAGTAACTTTAATGACCTTTAAATGTGCTCTGAGTGTGCTCTGGCATTTTGAGTGCATGAAAATGGCAGAAAGACTGAGATAGCTTAAAAACAACAGAAATAAACATAAGGTAAGTTTTAGCTGGCTAATTTAACTAGCCATAATATGATAAAAATGATAACAAGCCGAGTTGACAGACGCCATAAACTGTTTAAATGATTGTTTTGCAGATAATTAAAGAACCTTTGTAATGCAAGTCACTTTAGTGTTACTGTAACTTTAATGCATTGCATTACTACCTCAACAAAAAAAAATGCAATGGGATTACAGTAGCGCGTTACCACCAACACTAGTTATTGACAGCAAGTTTGTTTTTTTTGTGTTTTTATGCACATCAGAATTACTGGCTTATCATGACACAGGGGAAACAATAATTGGCCTTACTTACTACTCCAGTAATTGGTGTCAGAAGTGATTGGTGATTAAAATAAATGTGCCTTGATGTCATACACTGATTTTTAGTTCATCTGGTTAAACACACAACAGCACAACAGGCTGTCACAATGGTGAAAAATGCAATTAATAATGCTGGCATGGCTCCACACTGACCCAATAAGCCAAGGCACCTTAGAAGTAGGAGAAATTCAGCTGTTATAAAGGTTACTAGTCATACCTGAGCTTCTAATTCTATGACATGTCAAAATGCCTTCAGCAAGCGTCATCCTTGTAAAAAGAGCTAGAAAAGGCTGCACACTGTGTTTGGTCATTATTGCTCATGGAAGCAGCTGTCTAGCGCTGGGATACTGGTGCAACACAAATGAAGTAAGATGGGTTCAAACAGTGAACTTCATTTAATTGCCTGCTTCCATTAACAACGCTTATCGCCATCAGCTTCATCATAATCAGCGCTGTTGTTGCCTTTATGTTCACAGTCAATCACTGTCAAGAGCTGTAAAGTTAATTCTTGTGTTAGCCATGCAGCAACAGTCCAGTGAAAACATATGGTGTGCCTACTGTTTGTGAATAGCTTGCGGTTGACTGAGTTCAAGCAGTACACTCACCTTATTCAGACAGATACACAGCAAAGAAGGAAAAACACTCCTGACAGACTATAAATTCAAGGATATTTACTCCTTCACACAATACTGCAGTGAATCATTGCAAATATAGAAAACAAATGTAACAAGCTGAAACAACAAGCAAACTACAAAGTCAAGAATAGAACATCATAAACTGTGTTAGCTAGGTAAATACCAGTAATGATGCATTCATGAAAAAGTCAACAAAAGTCAGAATTTCCAAGTTGTCAGTCGGGATGTGAATCTAGAAAAAACAAAACAAAACAAAAAAAACCCCCACCTTATTTTGAATTTTCAGGTTCTGTAGATGAATGTGGAGTTTCACTTTTTCTCCAACAATGGAAGAGTGCTACCAGAACTATTTCTGGGCATCTTAGAATTCATAGCACAATAGCAAATACTATGCTGAAGGCATGGGAGACAGGCAAATGGGGGAAAAAAAACCCAAACAAAAAAACCCCACATACAAAACACATCATTCAGTGGTTTAAAGATGAAAGTTTTAAAGATGATGGCTCTAAAAAGTCTCATATCGTTATTGTCCAGTTAAATTCTGGTAGCATATACAATTTGCATAATTTTCATGCTCATCATACTATTAATGAATCCTTGTGCCCTGTGGATCACCTAAAAATCCTAGATCCAAATCCCATTAGATTTGTTTCAGTGACTGATGCTTTAGTTAGTACATATTTGTATTGAATATAAGTAATCTGTCCTTCAGTGGGGAGAAATGGACCCAAACATTGCCAGACAAATGCCCACCGCAGATAAATGTCTCCCACATCGAAACACAGCTAAATGTTACATCGCTGTAGGAGTCAAAAGTCCTGGTGTTTTCCTTTAATGTGTCAGATGTCTCAAGTTACTTGGGGTCTGACAGAATGGAATATTTGACAAGGTTGATACAGTGTCAGTGTGAACAAACATCTCACACTCTCCCAGAAGCATGCCTTTCATGAAGTTAAAAAAAAAAAAAAGCCTTTTTAAATTCAGTTTTGCTTTTTGAATTTCGTTATAGCTGATAAAAAATTTAAGTCAGTGCAAACATATTCACTTTTAAAAAAGTGTACATTTGTCAGCCAAATCAAAAAAATAAATTATCCATAGACAGAAAAAAAACAAAAACCCTGTAAGCCTGTAACGGTCGGGAATTAATGTGAAGAGGACCAGATGAGAGAAAAACAACCACAACAGACGTCAGTCATTTTCCAGAACCCTGACTATATTTTTCTCAAAGATTCAAAGGTTCAACACTCTCACCAGCAACACATCTAAACATGAACATCCCAGCCCCCCCATTCTTAAATAGGCACTGATCATACCACCAATAAAATTTAAGAGATTCCCCCCTTCACACTCCAGCTACAAATAAATATATACAGTAAAGTACTGCACTTATTTTAACACATTCCACATGCACCTGACTACAAAACAAACCCCAGCTAAATAATATACAAACTAAATCAAGTCAAACTGAAGATTCAAACCTCTCCCACCCTCAGCTCTCATCTAATGGTTTACCCCAATAACAGTGGATAATTAGGGAATTCCTTTCAGGTGAATGTCATTAGTCCTTAATCATGTGTGCACTCCATGAATCAGGCCTTGAGGAAGTTGACCTTAAAACAGAGAGTGGTTAGTGGACTTCAAAATCAAAGCATAACAAAACCAAAACTTCATATCAGACATTGTGAGTGCTTGCTTCACCGTAGTGATGGAGATGCTTCCCGGTACCCTCACAAAGCCATTTTTCCATTACACCTCTCTCATGAACCCAGTCAGCGGAGTTTTGATTTTTGATTTTTTTTTAAACCTGCATCTTTTCCATGATTATTATCTTACAAAGAGCAGCATGAAAACAATGCTGACTTCAGGACTTTTATACATTTTATACATACTACTACATACTTATCTTATGCACTTGTTTGATTTTAGTCTTTGGACTTGGATGTTTGTCATTGGCTCACCTTTTGTTAACCCTCAACTGCATTCTGTCTGCATTTTAGGTTCAACGTTACACTCCACTGCAGACTGTATAGTCTACAGTCTGTGAGAGTATTATTAACATGACTGTGCAGATAACAATTCCATTTTGCAGGATGGTTCATAAACAACTTTGGTGTAGACTCAAAGGTTACATTTACACATTTAAATGTCTTATAACAGCTAGACCATTACATTTTAATAACATTTTATTTTATTTTGGTCGGCAATACAGGATTACCCTAAAATCAAATTTGCTACATAACATTAGCCACAGCACCTATGGCTGCTTGTTTGATCCGATGACATTATGCAACATAAACTAACCAACTAGATCAAATATTGACATTGAAACTTGCTTAGAGTCTAACCCAGTCTAACTGCAGCCAAAGTCCAAGTCCAAGTCAAGTCAGATCATAAAAAAGAGTTGCACATTTAAAATTGAAAGAAATCTATGTGAATTTATGATAAAAGTGAAAGAGGAGTGCCATTATGAGCAATGTGTTGCCTTTGTCACCCCAGTTGCAGTATTGGCTGCAGTTTCATTACTTGAGGAATTACAAGTTTCATTTAATGAAGCTCTCTGATCCCTGGGGAAGGTATTTGAGGGTTTGAAAGGGAGTTTTAATCAATTCTTGGAATACTCTGGAACAAATGACCAAATTATCTCGAAGCAATTTTCTCAAACGCACAAGTTGCATTTGTTTCAGTTCATTGGTCTGAGGATCAATGTGAGCAAATGCTGTAATCATGAAAGTACAATCATTTCACTTTTGGTCAGATAAGCCAGCTCCGTAACCACAGTCCCTCAATCAATCGGTTAAATACATGTGAAAATACAATACACTTAAAAACATTGATAGATACATGCCTTTTCTTGAAGGTGATTAATTTATCAACATATGCACACATGATTAAAATATCTAAGCAAAAAACAAATTGAAATTGGGTTGCAGATTTGCCAAATTGGACATTAATGAATGTGCAGGTGCATTCTTTTAAAAGGTGTCATGTGTTTTGGCTGTATCATGTGCAGAAGCAGAAAATATTGAGTTTGCAAAATCCAAACAGTAATGTTACATTACTTTTCTTGTCTTTGGTTTCTGTTCAGTTTCTTGTACATATTAAGCAAATTGTAATTCAGTACTTAAATACTTTAAATAGTCTGACACAGTAAATAATCAACTTTCATGCTATAGCCGTCCATATAGTTTGTGTTTATTATATCATTAAATGAAGCGTGATAGGTATAATGTGAATTAGCCTTGTTATTCAAATAAGAATAAGATTTGTGTCTATGGAGGCTGTGTCCTGGCTGTCCCTGATATCACAGAGCACAATGGACTGGAAACAAAGTCTCCAGCTGAAGAAAGCATGAAAATCTGATAAGGGTGTAACTGATTGTTTTTTTTTTTCTCTATATCT
This sequence comes from Haplochromis burtoni, assembly GCF_018398535.1. Classification (NCBI taxonomy): domain Eukaryota; kingdom Metazoa; phylum Chordata; class Actinopteri; order Cichliformes; family Cichlidae; genus Haplochromis; species Haplochromis burtoni. The sequence goes on from NW_024582725.1 coordinate 200,591, forward strand.
ACAATACACTATGTCAGTCATTAGGGGAAGTATATTATTCATTTTCAGGTGCACTTGAAATCATTTTTAAGCTGATTACATGAAATTATCTCATAGGATATAAGACGGACTAATGAAGTGTAAAAGAATAGAAAAATTTACTAAAAACGAAAGAAAGCGATGAATTCAGTGATAAAAAGTTCCGTAGGAAATCATTTGAGTGGTCCTGTTGCTTCAAACCGGGACTGATTACACTTGGTAGCTTAAATTGTGGTGCTTGAATGTGTGTGAGTGTATCTGTGTCGGTGTGTAAGAGAACAATAGCGTCTGATTAACCCATCCTCACCTCCCCATGGGTCTCCAGCCTCTGGACCTCTGGCAATCATATCCGGTCTCCTTGTGCAACCTCCATTAATTTGGAATTAAGCTGTGAATTATACTAATCGGCTTTCTTATTAGGCAGTTATGATAAAGTCATTATGTATCCATCCCAAAGCATTGTGACAATACATTTGTTAGCGATGGAGATTACATGTATGTAATTTGTCGTTATTAAAACGCGTGCAGACAGAGACACACACACACACACACACGGAAGGTACCTTAGAGAAAACAGCTGATTAATTGTTGGATTTGGAGGAAAACAATGCTGTGCGGTGCATGCAAACACATTTAAGCAGTTTAAAACCTTTCCAGCAAAATCTTAGCAAACACAGTTTGTAATGCTTGAATACAAGCAGCTGATAGAAGCAATATCATGCAG
>NW_024582725.1:217527-219067 GCF_018398535.1 Haplochromis burtoni
CCTGACCTGGGCTACAGAGAAGCAGCACTGGACTGTTGCTCAGTGGTCCAAAGCACTTATTTCAGATGAAAGCAACTTTTGCATCTCATTCGGAAATCAAGGTGCCAGAGTCCGGAGGAAGACTGAGGAGAGGGAAATGCCAAAATGCCTGAAGTCCAGTGTCAAGCACCCACAGTCAGTGATGGTCTGGGGTGCCATGTCAGCTGCTGGTGTTGGTCCACTGTGTTTTATCAGGGGCAGGGTCAATGCAGCTAGCTATCAGGAGATTTTGGAGCACTTCATGCTTCCATCTGCTGAAAAGCTTTATGGAGATGAAGATTTCATTTTTCAGCACGACCTGGCACCTGCTCACAGTGCCAAAACCACTGGTAAATGGTTTACTGACCATGGTATTACTGTGCTCAATTGGCCTGCCAACTCTCCTGACCTGAACCCCATAGAGAATCTGTAGGATATTGTGAAGAGAAAGTTGAGAGACGCAAGACCCAACACTCTGGATGAGCTTAAGGCCGCTATCGAAGCATCCTGGGCCTCCATAACACCTCAGCAGTGCCACAGGCTGATTGCCTCCATGCCACGCCGCATTGAAGTAGTCATTTCTGCAAAAGGATTCCCGACCAAGTATTGAGTGCATAACTGAACATAATTATTCGAAGGTTGACTTTTTTTGTATTAAAAACACTTTTCTTTTATTGGTTGGATGAAATATGCTAATTTTTTGAGATAGGAATTTTGGGTTTTCATGAGCTGTATGCCAAAATCATCAATATTAAAACAATAAAAGTTGTGTGTAATGAATTAAAAATATATGAAAGTCTAATGTTTATCAGTACATTACAGAAAATAATGCACTTTATCACAATATGCAAATCTTTTGAGAAGGACCTGTAGATTTTGTGTTACTGCTGTGTAAACAACTGATTACATTCAGCAGTCTTGCTTATCTACACTGACTTATCTGGTGGACACAGATCAATGATATTTTGCTTACCAAATCGGATCAACACCAAAAAACACAAGGTTAAACTTTTTTACAAAGAAGTGCAGAGCGTATCATCTGAAAGGTACAAACATTTCTGGGTAAGTCTTTGTGAAGAAGCTGATGGGCCTTTCGATATCTGCAAAAGAACATCTGTGTTCTTATCATTTTGACTACATGATGTGGTGATGCCTGCTCATAACCTTGACTATCAGTGACCAGGACAATACAGCTGTGGTTGCTGTGGATACGGACACGGGAAACCCTGAATCCATTATTATTCATTGTGTGTGAACTAGTTGCAGTGAAGATAGCGTCTACGGTTTCTGTACTTTACGTGGGACGAAATGTGACTCTGATAAATACAGGGAGTGCAGAATTATTAGGCAAATGGGTATTTTGTCCACATCATCCTCTTCTTGCATGTTGTCTTACTACAAGCTGTATAGGCTCGAAAGCCTATCAATTAAGCATATTAGGTGATGTGCATCTCTGTAATGAGAAGGGGTGTGGTCTAATGACATCAACACCCTATATCAGGTGTGCATAATTATTAGGCAA
>NW_024582725.1:220139-226729 GCF_018398535.1 Haplochromis burtoni
GTTTCACTGGTAAAAATAAATAATTGAAATGGGTATATATTTGTTTTTTGTTAAGTTGCCTAATAATTGTGCACAGTAATAGTCACCTGCACACACAGATATCCCCCTAAAATAGCTAAAACTAAAAACTACTTCCAAGAACATTCAGCTTTGATATTAATGAGTTTTTTGGGTTCATTGAAAGCATGGTTGTTGTTCAATAATAAAATTATTCCTCAAAAATACAACTTGCCTAATAATTCTGCACTCCCTGTAAATGATAGTGTAGTAATGACACCCTTAGTAGACAGCGAAGTCGCACACCCTCTGTCTGTTTGTACACTGAACTTCTATGTTCTGCATTTTTACCAGTCAACCATTTAATCCTTGTTTCTACGTTGGCTCACTTCATCTCTTTGATTTCCCAAGCTATACTACAGACTACTATCCGATGCTGCCTAGCCATATTCTCCCCTGACACCTGACTGCATCTTCTTCATATCCACCTGTGACTTGTATAAGGCACCTGCACACATAGCCATTTCCATACTATTTGCAAATGACAACTAGTCAGGATTATTGACTATTTAATCAAATTGCATGTATCTGTAGTTATAATATGATTAGTGGTCACTTATGTGCTTTAGACATGCAAAGTGTTTAAATGCATAAAGGTGATTAAAAATGATAGAGGGGTAAGACACCCTAATTATCTGGTGTTTGGGTATTTTTGATGCCAGGATAACCAGGAAGAAACTTTTGTTTTCTTTTGTTTTCCAAGTTATTTGCTCATGTTTCAGCTGGTTTGATTTATTATGCAACAATTACATAGTTGACTGCAAATCTGGAGTTTGCAGACTCAAAATTTGTATATATTGCTGTCTGGAAAAAAATATATACTAAAACATAGCTTACCAATTTGGCTTTCTAGATGCAGTTGTACTGTTTTCATACCATAAAAAGCAAAAGCTAGTGATTGTATGAAAGTAGATTTTCTTAAAGGCAAGTAACAAATTGATGATACAAACAACAAAAGTAGAAATTAACTGGCTCTGTAATAGTATAACTTTAAAAATGTCTTGTCATTACTCCTTAATGTGACCCATTTTTACTTAATCTGTAGGAGGTATGTGTTTGGAATATTAGTGGATATTAACCAGTGTCCTATTAATTATGGAGTATGTTCTCCAGCTAATGAGGGAGCAAGGACCAATCTGGCTGTAGCTGTTCAGTAACTATGTGCCCCCCCCCCCCCACACACACACACACAGATGCACAGAGTGGTGTTGGGGCTTAAAGTGAAAAGGGGGTGTCCAACCAGCTAACAATTGTTAAAATGTGAAAGTAAATTAAAAAATAATTATATAAATAATGTTCAAGTGTTTCTCCCTCACAGTTAAGGACAGACTTGGAGCACTTATTTATAGTTTCTGTTTCAGAGTTACTGGGCCCGTTATAGTGGTCAGGCCTCCCAGCACATTGCCACTGCAGTAGTTTAAACTGTCATGCTTCAGGTGACCCCCACTGTTCTGAGGTGCCAGTGAGGGTCACTGTCAGTTCCCGGCCTTGCTTGGTGACAAGCAGTTCCTCTGCACACACATACACTTACCACATGACCACATAGAAACCCTGGCATCAGGAAAATATTCACACATTTTATCATGTTACAGCCTTATTGCAAAATGGATTCATTCATTTCATTTTCAAACAGGACAACAACCCTAAGCACACAGCCAAGATAACAAAGGAGTAGCTTCAGGACCAGTATCTAAATGCTTTTTGAGTGGCCCAGACTTCAACCTGATTGAGGCAAAATGGCTGTGCACAGATGCTCTTCATCGAAACTGATGGAGATTGAGAGGCTCTGCAAAGAGAATATGAGAAACTGCCCCAAACTAGGCGTGCCAAGCTTGTAGCTTTATACTCAAAAAATACTTAAGGCTGTAATTGTTGCCAAAGGCTCTTCAAAAAAGTACTGAGCAAATCTTTAATCTTATGTTTCAATTTTATTTTTAATACATTTGAATTTAAAGCAAAATTTCCACATTGTCATTATAGCATATTGTGTAGAATTTTGAGGTGAAACAGTGGAACATTACAACAAAATGTGAACAAGAGCTGTGAATACTTTCAGGATGCACTGTAAGTGTTGTTGACTCCTAGATAGAGAGATGTGGCCTAATTGTATTTATGCATGTGTGTGAAAATCTCCCAGAAGCCACAGATGGAGTTATCGCAAAAGCAAGACTCTCCCTGTTATCAAAGGCTCCTAGGCACTGTGATGTTTTCATATCCCGAAAGTTTTTGTGAAATATTAGTGGTTTTAAAAAACATACACAAACCAAACTCATACATAACACCACCACAGCTTTAAGTCATTTGAATCACATGGTTTGAGCTAATTAAGGCAGCATTTACCCTAAAAGCTTGCAGAGACATAGTTAATTTATTAGGTCATTATGAAGAAATTGAAATAATAATAAAATAATACTGACATAAACTGTTCTTTGATCAGCCAAATCAAAGCATGTTATTAGTGCTCAGGTAAAAAGGCTGGCAGGTAAGGGGTATGAGGAGTGCATCAGTTCCTATGGAACTAGCAGGTTGCACATCCAGAGGCACCACGAATGCTGAAAAAGATAAAGATATATGGCTTCGTAGTAAAAGCGTCCATATGATGAACTGACCAGCTCCAGACCTTTAACAAGAAAGTGGGAAACAAAGATGACAACGGACTATCGACAAAGTAGATCCTATTTCTGACAAAAATGGCACCATTCATCTCTGTAAACTCCAGAAACTGGTCTCCTCAGTTGCCAGATGCTTATGGACTGTTCTTAAAAGAAGAGGGCATGCTACACAGAGGTAAACATGGCTCTGACATTTTTGAAATTTAATGCTATCTTTGAATTCAAAATGTGTTTGTTACAATCCAGTTTAAATATTTGATATGATTTCTATTGTAAATAAAACATGGGTTTATAAGATGTGCAAATGACTGTGTTTTTTTAATATTTAAAGTTGAATTGGGTTGGACCTGGTGACATCAATGGCTATGACTTAAGATTCTTTCGTGGTGTGATTCTGGCAGAACCCAGAGCAGACTCAAGCGACTCAGCAACATGATGCTTATTGAGACTGAGTAATTTGTAATGTGAATTGGGGGGTGGAGGTGACCAAGAGACTTTGATCCATTTGAGTTTATTGTTCATTCATGTGATCTTACTTTCTGCAGCATGGAGACTGAGTGGGGAGGGAGCAGTGGGTTGGCTTCCAGAGATTCTCGGGTGAAGAGTGGGCAGGCAGGTTGAGGGCAGGTACAAGAGACAGGCCATGGTGAAGGTGAAGCCAGAGATAAGTGAAGCAGCAAACTTTTTTTTCGTATCATTGGATTGTTGTCCTAAAAAAGAATATGTGTTTGTACTGAACCATCCCCTTAAGTGTACAAGTAGACCCAAACCATGATGGTTTGGGTCTACTTGTACACTTAGGGGGATGGGAAAGCACTTTGGCCTCAACAGCTTGACAGAATTTTTGGTCTTAATTTGTTTCCCATCCTGGATTTCATGAATTAAATAAACAAATAAACAAAATGTAGTTGACATTGTATTACAAAGCAAGGATGCTTTGGTTTGTTAGGTAAACAACTGCTACAAAAAATACCAAGTAAAATACATTTTTTCTTGCTTCTTGATTATGTTAACTTAACGAGTCTTTGCTAATTTTTCAAATCATATTGCATTATTTCCGTGGCTGCTTGAAGTCTTTTGACATGGCACCAGCTGTGTGTCCTCAAAGGTTTATGACATTGCAAAAAACTCCAGACAAAATCACACTAATTGGATGCTGTGAGACAACTATAAATAGATTATTAGTTCTGTTTTATTCCTTGTTGTCTTCAGCACTGTTTTCAGGAAGGAAATAGGACAAGATTAAAAACAGTTTTCTTTGCTCTGAAGGAAAGGAAGCCAAAGGTTTAGCTGAAAATCCCAAAGCGATCTGAACTATAGCAGGATGAAGATTTTATTTAATTATTTTTTTCTTCACTACTACACAGAATGTTTTGTGCATAATGATCCAATTTTAGTCCTTTGGCTGGAGAATGTAGTGCTCTATGTGCCAGCATTTGGACATCAGTGATTTTTATTTGATTATATTGGCTCTGAAATCTATGAATATAAAATGATGAAATAACTGAAGCTTTTCCTGACAGCTTAATTAATGTAATACAAAATAAAGCTCTGATATATGCCTTTTTCCATATGTACAAGCTAATAACCAAACAATACTGACAAGAGAACCTCCTTAAATTGAGCAAAGACAGTACTCAAGGCCATACAAAACCACTTCACTCTTGCTTGGGTTGTATGGGAGGTATCCCTTATGCTGCAAACTTAAGAGCAAAGATGAACACATATAATAATGTCCCAATCCTGGACATTGGTGTGCACCAATGGTAGGGCTCTGTCTTTAAACCACAACAGACCAATACAGCATCAATCAATCAATCAATCAATCAATCAGCGATCAATATAACACATCACAGCACACAGTGTCATCTCCTGCTCACTCTTCCACAATTTGTGAACAAGACCCCGAGATCCTTGAACCCCCGTTCTTAGGGTAGGACTTCATCTCCAAAATTGCTAATTGTCATTTCTGCCACTTTACACTCAATTCACATTCACACACTGCAGGTTACTGTTTCATGAAGTCAACAAAACCACGTCATGTACAAATAGCAGGGAAAGGATTCTCGGAGCATCAAACCCCAAACTAATTATTCTGAGTACCTGTATTTAAACACCCCAAAACAGGAACTTCTTGTTTGAGATTCAAAACTTAAAAAAAAAAAAGCTGTATTTCCACATTGATTTTGTTTGTCAGTCATTCTCAGCAGAGAGGAGTGCTGCGCCAATTTCTGAGCAGATGTTCTGCGAATACCAATACCAAGACACTCTTATTCTGCTGGAAAACCTTTGCTGTTTCATCTCTCTGTGAAATTCCACAAAGGTGTTCTGTTGGATTCAATTCAGGTACATACTCTCATGTCAAAGTTTTCAGGTTTCTTTTTACTTCTTGTGTTTTGGTTTTTTTGGCAGTGTGTTTTGGATCATTATGATGTTGGAATATTTCTCTCCTGGCAAGCCTCTGGAGCCTGGGAGTTGCGTTGTCATATCCACAGGGATTCATGGAATCATCTATAAATGTCATTTCCCCAAAACATTTTGCACTCATGCATACAAACCCCATATTGTCAGACCCCAACCTCCGCCCATCACTGTTGGGACTGTATTCACTGTGGCTGTCCTGGCGAGGCTCATAAAAAATGCTGGACTCAACCAAACAAATTTATCGTATGAATTTATCTGGTTTGAAATAAGAATGTGCTTCCAATATTCATCAGGCTTCTTTTCGTGATTTTTTTTAAGCAAAGTTAATCTTAGAGTTTTGTGCCAGACACCAACATTATGCAATGTCCTTGGTGCTGTCACAGAAATGCAGATTCCCACTGATAACCCCTGTGCCAAAGCATTTTTCCTCTGTTTTGCAGAGCTAAACATTGTGCAGGTAGTATACCATCTGGGGTGTCATGTAGGGCTGCTGCACCTAAGATTAGATGTATTATGGCCTTTTCTGTATCTCTTGATTACAACTGCAGCTGTGCCGGAATCTGTTTTTAGTTGGTGCCATATACCCATATTCTTTTCCATCTTTGTGAAGTCTGGTATTTAGATTTTTCATTTCCCAACCAGTTCTTTTCAGTGTGTCTCTGCATGTCCATGATGTAGAAAAGCACAACCCACAGGCCGAAAACTAAGAAAGTTCTGGTGTTCGATTCAAACATGTATCCAGTTTTTTTTGTTTATTTGTTTGTTCGTTTTATCTCTGTATTTACCTCTGTTGCGAGTTTTGACTTTGGGGCCTGTATTTAAATACACTGCAGCCTTTTTAAATGATTATTCATAAGAGGAAATACCCCAGATGTCATTGTAGAAAAAATGCTAATATTAAGAGATGAAACTATTTTAAATCATTTGACCTTTAAGTAATATTGCACAAGGGTGTACTCACTTTAGATATCGTCAGTTGTCATAGTAAACAGAAAAGAACTCAGAGCTTCATTTAATGCAGGATGAATAATCTCACAGCTAGGGCCGGGAGTTTCTGCCAAAGAGGGGACAAACAATTCGAGTCCAGGTGAGTATTATACATTGTTTCATGGAATTGACAAACAGATTTGAGTCCTTACTCATTATTTCTCATACAATTACCACATCGAGGAGTTGCCAAGAGGAGTTCAAAGAGAAATGAAGTGATGTAGAGCAGTGATGAGTAGTGGTAAGTAATAGTTTTCTTCCCAAGCAGAAGGAGACCAGTTGGAGTTTAGAGGTGAGTTTTGCAATGAAGGCAACAGGTTCGACTTCAAAACCTGGAAACTAAAGAGATAGAATAGAATAGAATTCAACTTTATTGTCATTGCACATGCACAGGTACAGGGCAACGAAATGCAGTTTTCATCCATCCAGAAGTGCTTTAGTGATATAGATATATTACAATATATATTAGCAATAATATAGATATGTGAGTATATTACAGAAATGGGTCTA
>NW_024582725.1:228365-253707 GCF_018398535.1 Haplochromis burtoni
ATAGATATGTGAGTATATTACAGAAATGGGTCTATTATGGTATGTTATAATGTACACGGTATGAAGTATGTTGTGAATATTCTATAACTATAAGTATGTACAGGCTATGAACAGGATATAAATATGAAAAACTATACAGATCCAGTAACCATCAAGTGATCTTCTGTTAAAAATAAATAAATAAATAAAAGACTAGATGATTATTCTTCAACTGTGCAGCTGTGTTACTGTAATTTTACTGTTTTCAGCATTTATATTAGATTCAGTCTCTGTTCCTTTGTCAGCAAGCAGCCCCGATAAGCCCGCTGTACAGTAGCTAAAATATTTTGTGTTTCCTCCTAGTGGCCAGAAAGCAAATAGTTACTGCTGTAATGTATATAGTTTTTGTTGTAACACCTGAAATAATCTGCTAACATATAATGTGTGTTATATCTCTTGTATTCAGAATCAAATTCCCTTTAGATTAGAGTTGAGGTCTGTTAAATGAAAAAAAATGGTTTCCAAATGGCAAGTGGAGTTAATATGTATATGTTCACTTTCTATTAGATTCAGACTTTGTTTTATTATGAGCTTGCTCAGCCTGACAGGTGCAGTATATGCTACATAAAATGTCCAAATATCCGTTTTAAACAGAGCTACACACAGCCATAGAGGTAAAAATGTTGTGTTTAGATTTTAAGATGTGCTGCTGTATGTATTCTTAATGTGCAATAGGTCTAGAAGCCAGAGTCTAAGTGTTTGGTATTGTGAGTTAATATGTAAAAAGCTACTGGTTCGGAAAAAAAAAAAGATTCCTAACAGCTGACAGAATTACTGCTGTGTGTTTATATTCCCCACAGTGTTTACAGTCAATAGAGGCTTTCCTGAATCAGACTAACAAGATTTTCTCTCATTGGATACTCCCCTGTCTGATTGGAGATGGGGATAATTGTCACAGCCACAGCGGAGAGATGATGAGAATACAAATTGTCGCTGGCAGAGCAGAGGGAGTGAGAAATGATTGCTATCGCTAAAAGAGAGAAAATTACCATCTTAAGCAGAACTGATTGGTGTCCCACTGAATGGAAGGCTTCACTTTAGTGATCAAATCACATCAACACTCAGAATTTAGTCTCAATGAAATCATATCAACAAGAGCAGAGACTAGTCAGTCCTCACTGTATGGAAATAACTGGCCACCAACAAGCCCACAGAAAATAGGGTTTCTAAGAGCCTTTTGAGAAATGAGAAAGGACAGTTTTCACCAAGGGCCCTTGAGTGTAAAGGCTTAGGAAGATTTCCCTGGAGAAATATTATGCCTTTCAGGCAAGTGTGATATGCACTTTGGCTGTGATTCCCAGTTGGCTGCGGGCAGACTGTCCTAAAATATGTGGGTAAAACTATTCATATTCATACATGGAATGCACTTAACTTGTGCTTCTAGGAATATGATAAAAAAAAATGTGAAGGTGGTCAACTGGACCGCATGTACAATGCCATTTCTGGATTTTGTTAGTGTGTCTCTGTGGATGATTATTTTAAATTAATGATGATCAAACAATGTTGGTATGTTGTTAGGTTTGAAAAAGATGCTGATTTGAGACTAAAAATTCTGCTCATTTGAAAGAACTGATTACTACTTGAACTTAATTATGGAGTACTGATACAGTTAAATATATGCAAGTACACAGTCCCTCTTCACACTGGAATGCTACTGTAACATTAACATTATTATTAATTATTCAGATATGCAACACAGATATTAATGGGTGATTAGTAAATGATAATTAGATAAATAATACAAGAAATAGCAAACTAAGAGCTACTTGTTAATTGAAAAATCATGATTTATTGATTATGACTTATTAATTTCATGTCTGTTAAAGTGTAGTAGCAGCATAACACAATTTTAAATAAACAATTTTGAGTATGATGGAACTATTCATGATCTACTGTCTTTGGTGATGCTGCCTCTTTATTAATTACCTGGCACATTATCAGTTTTTCTCCATTTTATTCCTATTTATACATTTTTTATGGCCATGGACATATGGGTAAAATTGCAGACAATGTATTTCTACATTCAAAGCAACAGGGTAATTGCATCTGCATGCAGGTCATTCTATTGATTGTGTTAGTTCTTTTATCCAGGCTCTTGGCAACAGTGAGCGGTAATCTTGTGGCTTTGGCACAAATAGCCTTTGTGCGTTTACTTCAGTGGCTGACTTTACATGAGTGCACACCAGTTTACCTTCAGATGAAATTGCACATTTTACCTGTTTAAATCCAGGTTTCCTTAAACAATGAACACTAATGACTGGAGTGCTAGTACCGCTCGACAATTTATATGATGAATTCATGGCTGTTGCACGTCACAAAATGCGTGCAGTAAAATTTATATTTGATGAACTGTAACAGTTAAGCCTCTAATGCACTTAGTGTGAAGTACTCCTTCACATGCAAATAGCAAAATGACTGTAGTGAAATATACAGCTGGGTTTTTTGCATCTGACAATCATGCTGTGTGTGAACACGTAGACATGCCACCTGCTACATAGCGTGTTAGAATTGTCACGGCAGCATTAGCGTTTCAAGCCAACACTGAACTGCATCCTCTCAAAGCTGCTAGTGTGGCTGCACACTGCCAGCCCTTTTTTAAAAAAAATCCTGCCAGGATTCATTCGTTTTCTTCCACAGCTTTTAACTTCGTATGCTACAATGCTACAGTACACCCAGCAGGCTGAACAGCATGAGGGTGACCAGATACTGATGAGCTGTAGCACAGTTCTGTGACAGACTGCTGGGGCTCCATTTAGAGTTTGTTCCTAACTTAGCACTGACAGATCAAAAAGGCTACACCAAGCATACGGTGTATTCAGAACTGTGTGCAACACGATTATTGCACTTCGGTGGTTAAAAACAGCATTTTATTCCATTGGAAAAGAAAAGAACAAAGGATTTAATTAATACTATACCATAAAGAGATAAACACGCTGCCGCTTCTTGTGAAATACATCACTTCTCCAACATGACTGTTAAAAAAAAGACATGTGCTTAATGATAAAGTAATGCGATATGTCAGTTTAAGACGTCAGTGACTGCCCCATTACCTTCACCACTCTCTTGGATAGGATGGCCCAGTAGGTTTATGAATGATGGTGAATCAAAAAGAACAGCCCCTCAGGGAAAGAGATGTAGTTCTGAGTTTCTGTTCCAACACAAGCCATCACCATGCAGGGCCTGTCAGAGCTCCAGCACCATCTGAATATGTATGCCTGGCACTGATCCTCCCCGAGGGGCTAACCGGCCTGGACGAGAGGGACCCGTACTGGAGGTCATCTATGTGTCATCTAAGTGTGTGTGTGTGTGCGTTTGTGTGTGTGAGTGTGTGTGAGAGAAAGATGGCCCTATAAGTCGTGTTAGCTGTTAATATTGATTGGGTAATGTGAGAAAGAGGTGATGTGGGCTGCATTCTGAAACACACATACACTCTGCTGTAAAGCTACAGATATTTTCTGGCAGAAAATGGTCACATTAATTTGCCTGTTTCTTCATCTCACCAATAGTCTAAATGCCTATTTTTAACCTTAAATTAGTCTTATTGAGGAATGATGTCACATGGAAACGAACACAAATGTATGTGTGGGAGCACAGAACAAGCCTAAGGACAGTCATGTGTCACAGAGCCACTGCTTAGTGTCACAAAAAAGGACAATATTGCTCAACCTTACAAGGTGCAAATGCACAAATAGACACGGCTGCCAAATGTGACTATTTATTTGGTGCTGGAGGGGGAAAAAAAGAGTTGGAGACCTGCCTTGTGGTCATGGATGATTTTAGGCCAAGGATGTATACAGAGAATTTAAAATTAAGATTATGTCAGCATATTTTACTGCAAGCCTCTTACTGCACTGACCTGACAGTCTCCCTGAGGCAGCAGAGTCCACAAACTTAAACTATTTCCTAAGTATCCTAAACATTTTTTTTTCACCGAAAACCAGCTTCAATGGATCAAAATGTTTCCATGAATTATAACAAAAAATACTACAAAATTCTGCTATCTTGGTGTGTATATGTGTGTCTCTGTTGTCCAGTTATTCTGTACCCTGCCTCCTGGCGTCCTAGTCTATGCCTCATTGCCTCCACACCTGCTATTGATTTATGGCTGCACATTGTTTCCTACAACCACAATGGATAGTTAAACTACACCCCTGTCTGTGTGTGCCCCAGTGTGTGTTTTATCACGTCCTTTTTATATGATCTGTGCTGTAGTCCCAATGCAGTTATTGATTTATGTTGCAGCAGAATATGTAGATTGGGACAGACAGGAAAATGTAATGAGAGGAAGCTCAGACAGAAGAAAGAGATAAATAGGAAGATTAATACAAGCAGAGAGATTTAATCATAACAGTGTCCTCCGCAGTGCACGAAGTAACCAGCTCCAAAGTGCCAGGTCACAACCACTTCTAGCAACAATGTATAACATTTTAATATGAACAGCTGTTGGTGTAATGTTGATTTATCATGTTCATAGGAGCTGCTACAATTCAGGATTATAAATGAAACTTTCATGCCTTCCTATTTCTTGTTTTTCCTTCTTCTGCATTTTGTTGAGACTTAACATTGCTTTTTTTCTCCTGAGACAGCTTTATATCCATATACAAATCAACATAACATGAAGTGTTTGGTGTTATGCAAACAGATCAAACCTAATTCAATGAAATAATTAGACATTTCGTTTGCAATTAAAGCTGAATGTAAATAAGGCTGTAAAAACTTCAGTGTTTCTCAGACAAGTTGAAAACTTTCATTAAATCAAATAAATGAATCATGACTGATAATGCTATGAAGATATTGCTACAAGCAACATCTTAATACCATGGGTGTCAATTTATGTTTCTACCAGTGTGTGTTCTAGTTATTTTACTCACCTCCGGCACTAGTCTTATACTTTATAATGAAATTGTCTCTTCATGCAACTTGGTGCTTGATGAACTCATTTCTAACTGCATCCGCATCCCAGTTTCATGAAGCATTTTGTGACAGCTTACTCACACACCACATGACTCAGTTTTGGGAAATGCAGGATGTTACAGTCATGTTCCACTGGTCTGTTTAGCTCTGTCAGCACAGTTCTCACACGACTGAATGTCCACCACATCCTGAAAGGTAGCTAGGCAAATTCCACAAACCGATATCACAATGCAGACAGTGTCCTGTCACATGTGGGCTGTTAGCATTATCTGCGGTTGGCTTGAGCACAGGCATATCCAAGGAACTGTGTATTTATCAGTCAACTCTATAATAACCCCCAGAACATTTTAGTGACTAGCAGGTAAACAGTAGGTACTTAGCGGTGGAATCTGAGACAGACTAAACAGTAGATGTTGTTCTGTCATTTGTGATATTAAGTGTAACAAAAATTTGAATGAATCCTAGAATTGATGTGCAGCATGTTTAACAGAAAACTGCTAAAACAGCTACTGTAGCACTAAGGTTACCTTAAAATTTACACATCCTGTTTTTTGCCTTTGGGCTAACACAGGCTGCATGTCATGTCCTGTTTCCTGCTTTTATTTTTCTCTAACACTTTTTCATGGAAGAAATTTTGACAGCAAGACAAAAACTGATTTAAGTCACAAAATTCATCATAACAAAATAAATCAGTTGGATTTAGCTGCCGGGGTTTTCAGCTTCCTGATACTGCATGGTGGCTCACTGTCCTACAGTTTGCAGTTGCATATGTTTTTGCTACTACAAGTCAAAATGTCTGCTATGAAAAATGAGCAGTGCAGTTTTGCTCCAGCTTAAGTAAGGTATAAGGTTGATTAATATGTGCTTCAAAATAAATTATACTACCTTTATCTTTAATATCAGAGAAATCCCCTACAGAATGTGACCACATAATGCCATTGTAAACAAGTAACTAGTTACATTACACAAATCTAGTGAAAGATGAAAATCTAGTGTCTCAAACAGTTTCTATGTGATTTAACTTGGAGGATTTAAAATAACTGGAACAGAAATAACACTAAAAGAAATGTAAGATTTTAAAAGGTTTAACCAGTTTAACCTTGATTAAAAACAGAAAACAAATAAATGCAGTGTGCTATGTGTACTTTACAGCACAGTTCAAAATTTAAAACCTACTCTACCTTACTGAAGAATATATTAGAACTCACCATAGAGGTTTTGACCCAAATTAGCCTTTGTTTGAGGAAGACATCTGAAGTAAAAAGCTGCTCATGCTAACTAAACCTTTAACAACTTGAAAACAGATCAGATAAAATGTACTTTTTTTTTTTTTACTTACTCACAATAGGGCAAGAAAATAGGGACACCTGACTCATATGGACACATATGTATTATAACACACAACGGAGATCATTCTTGAAAAAAATGTGTGTGTGTTTGAACCAGGATCTTACATTCCTGCCTCCATCAATCAGCCCTTCGGTTAACAAGCCATTTCAGAGCTTTGATTAGCTTGTTAAAGAGTCAGTTAAGCTCTACGGGTCCTTCTCTGGTTTGGCTTGATGGGCACCTTGACGCCATCCTCTCATTGGCTCAATCTCTTTATGGAAGCAGACAGAGTTCATTAAAAGTCTAGTTAAGACTTAATTGAAAGTCGCCTAGCACTGGCAGCCAGACACTGTAGCAACTCTGTAACTGTGTGTTACTGTGTGTATAGGAGGTATGGTGTGATGGACTGAGTAACTGTGACAGTTTAGGAGAAAGACAAAAGGGAGAAAAACTGTTCTTTATATGGCTGTTTTTATTGTTTCTACCCGGTGCAAAGCCTTTTCTTCACTCTTACACATTTCATCATAAGTGTATTCTCTTCTACATCCGACAATTAATGTATGTATTATAGAGTATGTGTCATATGTAAATGAAATCAGAGAAATCCTTCCACATAGACATGTGTAAGGCCCAAGTGATGATCATTTCCTCGATTAGTTGTTTTGTATACAAGAATATTAGACAATAATGAAAAATGTTCATAAATTCCAGGACCTCATTTCACTCATCCTACGCATAATCCCAAAGACGTTCACTGTAAAGTCATTTGTAGCCACAAAAGGAAAACATTTTTACATTTGAGAAACTAGAATCAGAGGATATTTGACACTTGAAAAATGACTATAATTAAGATAACTTGCCATTGCTGAAAAGTTTGGCATTCTTCGCAAGCCTCGCCACTGCATTTTACAGTGTGTTCAACAACACCGAATGTGGTGTCAAACAGTTAAACTGATTTACAGATCTTAGAAGGGGGAAGAGAAAAACTTCAGCCAGAAGCACAGACACTAACATGAGAAAAATGCATTCATTAATTTAAAATAAGAGTTTCTAGCATGAATAGTAGCAGACTTGATGGTAATGAATGCTTGCCACATATGTCATCTTAATGTGTTTTTGAAAGAGTTTTGTTTCAGACTCGCAGCAAAAAGTATGAATACAAAATGCCACAGATAATGTGTTCTTCTCCCTTATCCAGTGCCAGGTTACATTATCTGCAATGGAATTCAACCAAAGGTAGGGTGCTAGACGCCTCGTCATAACCAACTTTCAAAGTGGTGCTAATATCCATTCACAGCTGAGTGTCCATCTGTCTGACAGTTTGTGATAGATTGGGTCAGGCAGAGGGACGCTCACCCAACTGTCTCAGACAGACTGAAGCACACAAGATGAAGAAAACAAACACCGACTACTCCACCCACAAAAGTTCTATCAAATCATTTTTTCACAATGATCTTCTACACTGCATGAACAATTCAAGGGGTAGACATGTTTACTCTTTCCATTATAAGAGTAGATTGCACTGACCAAAACTGTAATGCTTTGTTTGTTTTGGGCAGATTATATTAAGAGGCAGAGCTGACTAGGGCTGCTCAATTAATCGAATTTTAATCACGATTACGATCTGGGCTTTCAACGATCATTAAAAATGACTGAGCCGATTATTAGCCCCTCCCTCGTGCTTTACTCTCGCGCTGCTCCGTATGGCAAATTGAGCGCACCTCTCTGCATTTCGAACACGTGTCACAACAATTAAGAGCAGCGGTCTCCAACCTTTTTTGCGCCACGGACCGGTTTATGCCCGACAATATTTTCACGGACCGGCCTTTAAGGTGTCGCAGATAAATACAACAAAATAAAACTAGTACTGGTACCGAATAAAAGAAGATTTATTCATAACACATGTGAAAAGACCCAGGAAAACCGAGTAAATGATAAAAACGATAACAAAATAACGCTGAAAACCGATAAAAACCCTGAAAACTATACATTTCACACCTGAGCTTCAACTCTCTCATACCAAACGACTCACGGACCGGTACCGGGCCGAGGCCCGGGGGTTGGGGACCGCTGATTAAGAGGACCCGAGGGAAGTTCGGAAAGCTAAGCAGAAGTTATTTGGAGAGGAGAGTGACTGCCGTTGGTTGAAAAGAGAGGTAAAAAAAAACTTCAGTGGTGTGGAAACATTATGGGTTCGCGGAGTCAGAACTCATTTTTCATTTATTTTTTATATTGCAAACATTTGCACTGTTATCAGTATTTGCACACTATTTTATATTATTTTTAACAATCTTTAAAGTCATCATTCAATACATTGTTATTGTTAAATAAATATCGTCAAATAATCGAGATCTCAATTTCAGTGAAAATAATCGTGATTATCATTTTTGCCATAATCGAGCAGCCCTAGAGCTGACGATGTTGTATAAATATAAGCAGGGGTTTGTGTCACTTTAGGGCACGGGTAGGGAACTCCAGAATTTTAACAGATTATCCCTTTCAATGGAAACATTTTCAAATTATTTGTCTGCTTCAACAAAGCGGAAAAATCCTGTCCTCCTCCTGGTGGAGCATAGGGCCGCACCAACACCATGCCAACGGACTCTGTTTTGGCCCGTTCTCTTCAGCTGGGTCCACATCATTCCGACGGCCTTTACTTCGCTCTCGACAGATCTTCTCCACGTCTGTTTGGGTCTCCCCTCTTTCCTTTTTCCTTGTGGGTTCCAGTCCAGTGCTTGCCTTGTGACGTTGATTCCTTTTCAACTTTTTAAATTTCAGGTTAATTGTTATGTTAAGATTAAACTCTTCTTCATTACTTAAAGGGAAACAAGTTTACTATAGCTTATACGGCACTATATCCTGTTTAGCACATGTTTTTATTTTGCAAAGTTAGCAGGTATAGTTGATAAGCAATTATTACTCGAAATTAAATCTCAAGTTGAAGTTGGGGTCTTTTGGTGCTTGTCATAAAATAAAAGCAATGCTAATTTTGATGTTGTGCTTCAACTGTATGTCTTTTAAGGAAGAAACCATTTCAGGGAGCTGTTAATTGCTGGAAATCTGGACACTTGAAATTGTGATTATCACAACTACAGAGCTATGTAGTGTGAAACTGCCAAGTGGTGCAGTGTGAGCTACACAGCAACACTGAGACCAGTATCCACAGGGACTAATCAGGCATACACAAGTGTCTTGGCTGCAACAGTTGCAGTCTAGAATCGCTGTCTCTACAGCAGATAAATGAACTCAGAGATGGTGCTTATGAGATAAACAGCATGATCTTTACAGCAAACCAAAATTCAAACACTAAGTGGTTGTACATGATGATGACCTTGACCTGGAAAGAGGACTTGATGTACAGTCACAACTCACAGCAGCAAAAGGAAACTAGACAGAATACAGCTCGGAGTAATACAGCTGACAAGGACACTGTCATTATGTCATTAGCTATTTGAGATACAGATAGTAGAGTGAGTCAGAGCTCAGCCAAGAGGATTATCTATTTTTATTTTTTGCTTACATTCAAAGTTGTTGTCTATCAGTTCACCTATGCAGGTCTGGAAAATTTGTGCGGTATAAAAAATATAAATATTATATTTAAAATATTCTTTGTGGTTTCTTTTTAAATTAATGGAAAAGCCAAGGGCTTCACAGTTTATTTAAACAGAACATTTTATAAGTACAAAAAGTTTCACAAAATTCAAATATAACACGGCTAAGGGAATAATTTCAAATTAGGTCAGATGAACTCTATCATAAATAAGAATGAAAGATAGCAAAACATAAGAGGAACTAACAAATCACACACATAACAAGGCTATAAATAGAAGCCAACCTAAACCTAAGAAACGTCCACAGGAGGGCTCACACATTATTTCTGTGACCAATGAACAGAGATACCCCCCCCCCCAAAAAAAGATGAATTTTAAATCATAATTGCAAACAGCAAAAAAGATGAAATTTAGCCACAGTGTCAGTCAGCTTTTACTTTCATTTCATGTTTGTTTTCATGCAAGCATATCACAGCTGTTATTTAGTGCACTATTGCCTATAAAGATGTCACCCAATAGCATGTACTCACAACAGTTAAATGAAATCTGTCATCAGTAGATAATCAGAGACGTTGGCACATTTGGATGGCTTGTGGATGGTAAAATTTACTCCGTTTGTAGCTCAGTTTTTGGTCTTTACCTACATCTCTACCCACTTTTTTATTGCTAGTTAGTTGTTAGCCTTGTCTGGTGATATTAGATACAAAGCTAGAGAAAGTTTAGAGCCCTTGACCAAAAAAGAATAATATTTGAATAATGGATTCACTGTCAATGTAAAAATATATTGACTAGTGCAGTTTTAAATGATGTTGCACTGAGGAGTAAACATGCATAACTAAATCATCATTAATCCCCTGTCAAGAGTAAGATACACATTTTTCTCCTATTTACAGCTATTTTCCCTTAAGTGTCCTTTTTTTGTTTCACAAATTCAGCCCTTTTCTCCACGGCTGATCCCCACGGGCAATGTGAGTATCATTCTATCCATGCAGCTTCGACTCCGATCTCTTGATGCAGTCACATTGTTTCGCAGCTGCCTTTTCCTATTGGGAGCATGAGGAATTTTACAAAAGAATCTTCCTCTCCTGTGACATCGTGAATGAAACTAAATCTTCTGTGCCACTGAGAGGTCTTGTGTGAGCATAATGGCATATACAAGAGTGAAATAAAGAGTAAAGTTTTTCTTGTTGAGGGGAAATAATTTTTCAATGCTTAAGGGCAGAGACAGTTTTAACAAGAAGTTTTTCACATGAAAGATCCTTGAATTTTTTTTGTCATACTTCAGGTTTTTAAAATAACAATTGACATGCTCACATTTTTCTCTGTTGCTAGGAGCTCAATGCCACGGTGTTTATGCTCTACGGGATGATAAAGTTCCATTATCCTTCCTATTAGCTATGCTGTATATGTTAGGAAGTATTAAGTTCTTTCCTAACTCCCAGTGGTTCTTAAATGTTGTAAAATGAGAAACAATGTACAGCAAAAAGCAAAAAAAAGCAAAATGTTTGGTTTAAGTTACTCAGTTCAAACATCTATGGCAGCCATCTTGCCTAGCAGGTAAACAGGAAGACTACCTCAAATGCGGAATGTGAGCTGGCAAGAGTAGGCATTTGGTTGGTCGACCATTTGTGGAAATTCAAAGTAAATGTGTGAAATAAATTGTGTTTGTGTATACCTGACATGTATGCTTTGTATTCCATTACTGACATATGGTTAATAATGTTGTGGTTATTTTGTGAAAATTAAACTCCTTCATTTTTCTTTCTTCTATATGGAATTATGTGATAGTCCAGTTTGAAGTAAAAAGGCAGGGCCTCAAAGTATATAGGTGGATGGTGCTGGATGTGGCAAGAGCAGTGTATGAGTTGCCATTTTGGAGGTTGCCGCTTGTGTAATGATTAGAAGACAATAAACTGACGCTGCTGTTTAGTCAAGCAATGTCTCCTGTTTTTCCCCACTACACCTTTCTGTGTAACAGTGTACTAAGTAGCAAGATGTTCTTTTTTCTTTTTTCTTATTCTTATTCAGCTTCTGGTTTTTAGGGGTAAAATGAAGTGGAAATTTACATTGCCAGTATGCAATAAATTCATAGAATAATATGTGAGCTATTAGAGAAAAAAAAGAACTGATTCTGATTGGCACTGAACTACTGCAAAAACGGTCTCATCTATCAATGCTGATAACTTCATATTGTCATCACTTGTGCATAGCAAGTAAGATGAATAAAAGAAATCCATGGGAAGATGTTAAAGCCCTTCTTTTTAATGCAAAAAGCAATAAAATTATGCAAAATGAAATGAATGGTTTTGTGTGTTCTGGTAGGTGTTTTTGTTTTGGGTTCTTTCTCTCTGAAAGAAAAGAGCAATGCCCTTTGGTTTCCTGCCTCCATTTAATAGCCTCTCCTTGAAATTTGATTAGAGACCTCCACTCTGATTGATCACCCTATATGTTACAGCGATTAAGTGTGTATGTCCTAATTCTTGTCTTCTATGAGGTGCTTTCTGTGCCACATGACTATATATATGGTTTTTTTTGTCTCTGTGAGTTCACCCTCGCTGTCAGCTATGTAACTGATTGAGCTGTTGCAGGTTGTTACTTTTTGGTGTGTGCCTGTAAACCTGCTTTAGCCTGCAGATATAATACGGCAGCCTCACACAGTTAAGCCTCAAGACACAGGAACATGTAGCTGTGCTCCGGAGTCATCAATCCACAACAAGTGACAGAGAGCGAGTGAGAGAGAGAGACCACTAAATATTTGAGGTGAAAATTGCAAACTTGATCATTTACTGGAAACACAGGTTGTTATAAGAATGTTAGCCAGTAGAGGGTTAAATATTTAATAGTGGTCAACTTTTCATGTTTTTGCATCTCCTGTGCTAGAAACAATAGACAGATCTACATTTTGAGAGAAATTTAAAGAATTTTAACATTTTAAAGAAAACATTTCTGTGCGTATTTTTAAATGTGTGGGCTAGAGCTAATTTAGTTTTTACTAATGACCTGTTTGTCCAGATCAAATGTTCTGATAATTGAGATCTTGTGGATTTCTTGCTACAAAGAGAGGAAGCATGCAGTCAGTGCCGTTAGCTAGCAGTCTAGCTTCCAAAGTTATCATGATATTATTTTCAAATTTTGTGTGATGGTAGATATCAATAACAGCTCGAACTGGCTTAATTTGGTGAAAAAAATCAAGGTCAAGACAACTAATGTGTGATATTGACATTGACCTTATATTACCCACAATTTTTTATGGGTCATGTTCAAGTTTCACAACAATATATTAGGCCATGGGGGACATGAGCATAAGTATAAGCATTTGACTTTGACTTTCATTGATTGAGCTCAAAGATGACCTTGAAATTTTTTACGGAACCATGTAGAGTAAGATATCATATGAGAGAGCTACAACACAGTTATTACTTTCTTTAATACGACGTCCTATGATGTCATGACTAGGGATGGGTACCGGTATCCGGACCAACATATTAACCAGACCGAAAAGCAGCGCACATTTCGGTGCTTTTTTTTCCTGAGATGTCATACACTTTGGATTCTAGCCAATCATTTTACCGTTCCAAGGATAGTAGGTGGGCCCAGGTACATATGTTCTTTTAGAGCAGAGCTACAGATTAAAAATGCCCAAGGCGAAGCGGTCAAAAGTCTGGCTGTACTTCACAGCAAAAGATGCAAACTCAGCAGCCTGCAACAAGTGCTTTAAGGTGATACTGTGCAAAGGAGGTAACACCTTGAATCTGATCAAACACCTTGCGACGCACAGCGGGTTTTTTAAAAGCCGAGAAATGCACTGTATTTGATAGCTTGCTGAGAGCCCTCACACCCAGCACCTCTACTACGTGCTGTGTGCCTGCCCGGTGCCTGTTATCGGACCCGGAGTTTGCAACATCCCCCAAGAACAAGAGGAGAGGAGAGTCCTGGCCCCTAGCCCTGCCAGTGTAGCAGAAATGATGACGGATGATGATGGCAGAAGCAGCCGTTCTTCTCTGTGTGAGTAGCTTAATGTTGTTCATGTGTAATTTACGTTGAGTAGGCTAACCACGTTATTACATTAATGCACGTAAGGTGAACTAGCAAACACCGTCGTAGTTACATGCGGCTGTCTTCTTGTTTGAGTGATACACAAAGTTTGTGTTTTCTATTGTTTAAGCACCGGTTCCAACCAAAGGAGGTATGTTGTATCAACAGAAAAGGCTAACTTGGTTATCATTTTGCAGAAAAAAAGAGACTGCTAAAAATAAAAACATAAGAGGTTTTTGGACAAAGTTTGTGTTCTCCATTCTTTAAGCACCGGTTCGAGCACTGATTAAGCACCGGCACAGTTTTGGCACTGGTATCGGATAAAACCTAAACGATACCCATCCCTAACCATGACAGGCTGACATCATTATATTGTAACAAGAATGGGCTGCCGTAAGCATGTTGTAATAAAAACTTAATGGAATATCATAGTTTTAATATAGCCCTGTCACTTCAGGGGCAGTTGCACTCTCTGAATGCTCGTGTAGTTCATGGATTTTCTTTACTTTGACATAATATGAACAGAGTGTTGAGGGTGGGAGGTAGAATCACCATGGTAACAGTGTTATTAACATAGAACCTCCGTGAGACAGACATATACCATGTACAGGCTGATTTATTGAGTTTATCTGTTGATATTTTCTCATAAATGTCCTCTAATCTGGCCCAGAAGAAAGTCCAATCACCGATTTTCCACAAGGTTCACATCTGTGTTTCACCAGGATTTATTTATACTGTTTTTTGGGACCATAGCGCCATATTCAGCTATTTCATTGTTCTGTTTCTCCTCACAGGTTGACTCCCTGTCTAAAAAAGGGTGTATTCTGCACATAGGTCAGTAAAATAAATTCAAACATAAATTTCAACACTACAAAGGTCAAACTCAGAAGAAAGCAAAATTCAGGGTCTTTTTGTTCAAAATATATATGACCTTATTTAATAAAAGTCTGCACTCAACCTGATGTTGTATGCCAGACAGAAACACTTTGTGTCAGGTGATATGTTGCCAGCATTGTTTTTATTCAGGTGCAGTTTGCTCTAAAATATCATTTTTTGATATTCTGTTGCACAATTTTTTTTATCTTGTCCTTTGTTGTATCCAATTTTTATGCATTTTCTTTTTACTTTTGGAAGCTTTCCACGTGTCACTTGGCAAAAACTAAAATACCAAAAACTATTCCCACATGAAAGTCAACAAATCAGTCAGTGATGGGACTGAACCATTCTGAAGTTTTAATATTATGTTATGCTATTTTTACTTATAGTATTCCTGTTATTTTATGTTAATATTTTATTACAGGCATTAAACACATAACTGACTCACTTACAATGCATTTGGGATAAACATTATACTTTTTATATATCATTTTCAGAGGGATTTCCCAGCTTGTGTTGGCCATCATCACCACTTTGAACTGGCTTGCAATGTAAGAGCAGGCACATGCTGAAAGACATACAGCAGCATACTCTGTTTCTTACTTCCACTCCATTGAGCTGTAATCTTTTAGCTTTTCCTTTGGCTGTGTGTCTAAAGCTGTATCCGTTGTAGCTGGATAACAATGCAAAGACAAATATATCCTTGCTTTGCTGACATCCATTCTGTCTCTGTCATCTCAGCCACGCTTAATAAGCTGTTTATGCTTCTGTTTCTTTGTGATCAGTATTCTTTGACAGGGTCGAGCCTTTGTAGTCAGATAATGTGAGCTTCTCTAACATGTTGGCCTTCTGACGACATAAAAGGGCTAAGTTGGTCACGTGTGAAAGGCTTTCTGTGTGGCTCAGTCTGGGAAAGCCTTAGCTAATAATCACATTGAGAGAATATGCAATAATAGGAGAAAGGGTACAACAGATCTATTTTAATTCCTGACCCCCTTGTTTGAGTTTGTGTTTCCAAATTAGCTTTTCAAAGAAAGAAAGACGGGGACTCCAAGATGCACATGTCATTAAAGATAATGGGAATTTTTTATTAAAAAAATAGTCTATTTTCACTAATTTGGTTTTAGTGAAAGGCTGTTGATACTTTTGTCTATTTTATAACCGATAGCATGTTAGCTTCTCTTATTTGGCTCCCTGTTAAATCCAAAATCAACTTTAAATTCCTTCTCTTCACATACAAAGTCTTGAATAATCTTATCTTAAAGACCTCATAGTACCATATGACCCCAATAGAGCCCTTTCCTCCCAGACTGCAAGCTTACTTGTGATTTTTAGGGTATTTAAATGTAGAATGGGAGGCAGAGCCTTCAGCTTTCAGGTCCCTCTCCCATGGAACAAGCCCCCAGTTTGGATTAGGGAGACAGATAGCCTCTCTACTTTTAAGATTAGGCTTAAAATGTTCCTTTTTGATAATGCATATAGTTGGGGTTTTCCCTTCCCACTGTTGCCAAATGCTTACTAATATGGGGCTAAGTATAGGGGCTTTCTCTGGGTTATGATAGGGTCTGTATCTTACAATGTAAAGTGCCTTAGGAAACTGTTGTTGTGATTTGGTGCTGTATAAATAAAGCTTAAGTGAACTGTATTATTTATTTATCACATTTAAGCACATTGTCTGTCTAAAATTACATGAACTGGTAATTTAACATATCTTTTTTCTTCTTCTAGGTGCCGTATGCCTCTGTGGTGACTTTGACATCACAGTATAATTTTACCAATCCTCCTGCATACTAATACAGTGACAGACTTGCATCATCAAAAAAGTACATTTCATTTTTTCATATAAATTTGCAGTCTTACATCAGTCACAAATACTGGCTATGCTTTTAATGCGATTTCTGTCACATCTCTAGTGAGGTGTGGT
Source organism: Haplochromis burtoni (assembly GCF_018398535.1). Lineage (NCBI taxonomy): Eukaryota > Metazoa > Chordata > Actinopteri > Cichliformes > Cichlidae > Haplochromis > Haplochromis burtoni. The sequence continues at coordinate 245,034 of NW_024582725.1, forward strand.
GCTGAATGTATGAATGCTGAGACATCAGCTGTCAGTCATGTATAAATCCAACCCTTTGATATGGAAATACCTTAGAGAACTTGATAAATTTGCAAAGAGAATGAAAACAGGTAGACTGTGATTGTGATATGATACGCGAGTTATTTTGATTCTTATAAGCATCATCTGTTTAGCCCTGCACCAGACTGGTGACTTGTCCATGATGTATATCGCATGGCAACTGAGATGGGCTTCAGCCCTCACCAACCCCCACATGTTAATAATAATGCAACATCTCTTTATCCCTAAATGTTATTTGCATGCACATTTCTGGCACAGGTCAGACACACTCCCGAAGAACATCCTGGAATTTAATTATCTGTATTTCATTGTAACAGCAGGATTCCTCATTAACAAAAACACCAAATAACATGCTAAACCACAATGGGCTGATTTTAATGGCATTATGGCTCTATTTAGCATTTGTGTAACACATTTGTGTTGTTATACGTATATAAAATGTAAATGATGAATTTTAATTTAACTTGTGTCAGACCATAAAGTACAAATAAAACGGGGAACATGAAAGCAGGAGAAATTCCATTTACATTGCAGTGACCCCATTAACCTGGACTAATGACATGAATCATGGAGAGATTCATTAAATTAATATCATTCACAGCAATAGAGAAATGCTTCACAGTGAATGGTATCAGCAATCATATGCAATAAATAAGGGCACGACCAACATGCTGAACATGTAATATAATGATTTAGAAAATGATGTACAAAGGCAGATGATTTCAAAAGCTTTAAAATACACCCTTTAATTATTGCAGTTTATCAATTACTATCAACAAGTTATCTTTGCCTATCGCTCCAGTTTGTAAAAGCAATTATTGCCTTTATGTGTAAACATGTTAGTATCACAGGATTATATGTTGATTCTATTCACAGCTACTTACCATTAGCACAACAGTTTAATATTCAACACTACAAACAACCAAAGTTTTTAACCCTTCTGTGACCAGAGCAATAGGAACACATCTCTAAGAAAAGTAACCGAATCAGAGTCAGTTTAAACTGCAAAGAAGCTCAACGGTGAAAGTCAAAAAAATCGGCTCATGATCTTTTATCTTATCAAGGCAGGGGAGGGGCCAGTGGTGTTATGAAATTTGGTTGTCCAATCTAGGATCAGTAAAAGAATTTACCAGTGGGCTGCTGCCAGTACTTCTAGGGATGGTGGATATATATATTTTACATTATTTTTCTTTTTTTGACCCAATTGTGCATTGCCCAGTATGTGAGATTACACAACTTGATTTCTTTCTGTTAGTCTAGGAATGTTGTTGGTATATGACCTAACTGTGTCCCACTGTGCATTATAGCCAAACATCTCAACTCTGGTCTCATTTGTCCAAAGAACATTGTTGTAGAAAACTTGTGACTTGGTCAGAAGCAACGTTGCAAACCCAAACCCTGCTATGATGTCACAAGCCAGTATTTTTTAAATTTAAATTTACTGTTTTACATGGTAATTGAGGGCTGTAGAGTCTGAAATGTAGCTCTTGGGATTTCTGCTGTTTCTCTGAGCTTTGCACTGCAATGACCTTGGGGTAAAGTTGCTTGAATGTTCAGTCTTGGGAAGATTGTGATATTGTGATAACACCTTTTTGAGTGCCCCAACCAACAAACTCCTAAATGTCTGCTTTTATAAGGTGGAGAAACTTGCTAATGTTCAGTTAATCAGGTGTATTTGCTCAGCAGCCATCTCAAAGACAGGAATGGGAATAAAATTATTAAAACACACGCGCTACTGGTAATCACATGCACCAGATACCCACCTTGCGTAATAAGTCTAGCCACTGATGTCAAAACACAAAACTGACTTATGCCCTTGTATGGCGACCTTGAGTCAAGCCAGTCTTCATTGTCAGCTCAGTCTTCTGCCAGGACTGGCTCATTATATCCATACTACTCGTTATTGGTACCGCATTGGGTCAGCTGACATAGTAGCATTCTGTCAATTCCATGTTCTTAGTCCTTGTTCTATATAACTTGTTCCCACATCCCACTTCTCATCTTGTAAAGTTGATCACTTTGTTAATGTGTGTTGTTTCCACCCTGTTTTCTTAAAAAAAAAGAAAAAGAAAAAGAAAAAAGTAATCATTATTGTTAATGTTCTGAAGGCATAAACAGGCAGAGTTCTGATCTGAAAATGTCAGGTGAGCCTTACAAGAAATAATATCACACTGGCTAGTTTTCAGTTTCAAGTCCTTTTTATTTCTGTTTTTGTTGTTACCTTAATTATAACCACTACTCTTTACATTATTATTTTCCAGGAAAATATGTGACCGCATTATATGAAGTCCTTTTGCCTGATTGTTCACTGTTATCTGCTCTACTGAAGAACTTGCATCTGTAATTGCTGTGTGTTTGTGTATGTCAGTGTAAATGCCAACTGCATCATTCAGACTGAAGGCCAGACTTTTAAGCTGACCTTTAGAACCTCATCAACCTCTCTGTCTAAATACACACACTCTCTGTCTGTCTTTTTCACATGTATACACACAGTCTGACTGTGAAGCATCTGGAAAGCTTCTGTTAAACTGAACTGTTTTCACCTCCATTTAACCTGGAGGTAAATATCGCACAGTCGCTAGCAGCACTGGCAGCAATCTCTTGTCTTCTCTCTCTGTCTCAGGTGGGTTAATTTTTATTCAGTTCAGTTGCAAAAGCACTGAAATGTCATTCTTTGAGACAAAATACTGTTTATATTATTATAGGAGACACGTCTACATTAGTGGAGGTTCTCGAATTCCTTATTCCTGCCTTTTGTGTTGATAAATATGCTTCTGTCTAAACGGCTGACTGTAAAAATATTGGATCTATAAGGTTTAAATGGCTTAAGGGTTGTTAAAGATCCTGCAGCACAGTGAAAGAAGCAGCCAGACTGTAAAAACTACCTAAATACAAGGAGAACTAGCACATCCTCTTGACTGAGGGCAGGGTGTGGTTCATGACGTGGCTGCAGGGGAGACTGGCATACAGGAGCTCCATTGGCTCATCATGTCTTCCCTGTATTAAATGTGCAGGGACCAAGATGTTGTTGTTTTTTTGTGTGGGACGCAGCTGAAAAGCTGCGGCGGTGAGTTGTAAGAAGGAACAACTGGAATAAAGAAAGTGTGTAAAGTGCAAACTATGTGACCCGACCATAATCTGCTTCAATCAATGAATTTTCCTGTAGACTCCTGGTGGAGCATAGGGCCGCAACAACACCATGCCAACGGACTCTGTTCTGGCCCATGTCATTCTGGCAGCCTTCACTTCGCTCTCGACAGATCTTCTCCACGTCTGTTTGGATCACTCCCACTCCGCCATTGCCTGGTCCCAAGTCCAGGATGAGAGAGGAGGGGGGTTGGGCGTGGGGCTAGCAACCCCACCCTCTAAAAAAAAAAAAAAGAAGTTATGCTACAGAAACCGCAACATTATTCAAAAGTGAGATTAAAAAAGTTGAACTGTCTGAACTAAATTGTGACGTTAAGATTTAACCAACCATCAGTGATACACAGATTAAAAACAAATGTTAGGAGATAGATGCCACTGAGAAGGATGAGCTAACTGTGAACGGGACAGTAAATATGTCGTCCACCTCTCATGTGTGTCAAACTGCAAACCCTGATCAAACATAATGAAGACTTCTAACTGTTATAGAAAATCTTTCTGCATTTAGGAGTAACTCCTCAAGAATTAGAGAAACACATGGATGCACATATTAACAATGGGCATGGTCATCCATATCTGTTCATACATCCATGAAGTGTCTTTTATCCCCTCCTTCACCTACCCTTAGGACACATGAGTCCAAACTTGATGATCAAAACCTGAAATTGGTCCTCACTTTGTTAGCTATACAAGCTGTATACACTCACAAAGAGAAGGAGAGAAAGAATGATTTATCTGTCATCTAGCAGCTGTTGAGCTGTGAAACTGATTTCAGGGTTTGCAGTTATTTAATAAAGATCATATCCTACATAAAAAAAAATAACAGTCTTTGCATTTTTACTAATAACAGAGCCCAATGTCAAGAAAAACGGACAATAATTCACTAAATGTAGTGGAGTCTTATGAATAAGATGATCCATGTCATTTCAGTTTTTTGCCTTTAACTTTCAGCTGTTTGTGTTTGTTTTGTTGTTTGTTTGTTTGTTTCCAATTTCCAACTAAGAGTGTCTAAGAGACAGCCACAATAATGTTACTGTTACTGAAAAAATGTTATCATAATCATAATATCAAAGGACTTTCAAAATGTCATTTGTTACCTCTTTTAGCTGTCCCATTGTGTTGTGATAGCAAAAACAAAAAGTCCAAACCATAACGTATTCTGACTGTTGTGAAAATGTAAACATGACATCCTAACTACACTTTGGTGCTATTCACTCGTACTTTCTCTTTTGGCTGCTCCCTTTTGGGTGGTCACAGCAGATCATTTGGCTTCTTTAGCTTCCATCACTTTCTCTCACACCAACTCTCCGCATGTCCTCCTTCACCTTTTCCATTATCTTCTCCTTACATTTAAACATTTATACTCTAATCTCCACACTCCTACTTTGTCTGAAGATGGCTTCCACCTCCTTTGTCTTCACCCTACAGTAACATTTTTCCAGTAGCAGCTCGGCACATCAACAGCACTGGTGGCAGTCCTTTTTGGCCTGGGCTGCAGCTGCTCCCATTTGGAAATGTCATTCTTGATGATCTGCATATTTAATTTGGCCAAGATTGTTAGGGTCATTGACCTTCCTGACACAATGTTCTCCATTTATCTAGGCTTGGGACTGGCTTGTGATGGCTCTGTGGCTGCTTTTGTGCAAACCGCCCCAGTATCCTTTTATCTTTCGTGTCTCATGTACTGATATGAGCTGTCTGGTAATATATGCCTGCAGGCTGCAGGTTTCACAAGCATACGGTACAATCTGTCAAAGTATGGTTGCACTGCATGTGTTACTTTGGAGTAAACATCAGTACTGTGAGCTTTTTAAAGCATTTCCTTACTTGTCCAAGTTAAACAGCAGAAGAAATCAGAGATCATCTCTGGGCTTTATAACAATGTGCCAGGCTTGTTTTGATACCAAAAGGAATGTAGAATCAAAGGCACAGTTACATTTCACATTTTCATGACATGCTATTGAGCAACAGATATCACAATCATTCTTTCTATATTTATTAAACTACTCAGACTTCACTAAACCAGGTTTTTGTGGTACTTGATGTGGTGTGAAGCAAAATGAATAGTTTTGTATTTGTATTACATTCACTTTAATTTATTCCTCCTGTGTGAGCACCAGCATTTTAATCAGCAGTACCACCATTATTGCCATTATCTAGACAATTTTGAAACTAAAGAATAAAATAATAAATCCAATAAAAAGCTCATAAATAGGACAATGTTTCATCAAATGAGGAGTTTAATTTGTGTCAGCTTGGTGAGAGGAACATTTCTGGGAACCTCTTCTTTAATTAAATTTGGTCATGTCGTGCAATTTTAAATGCTGAATAAAAGTCTCTTCATTTGCCTTGAAAAGTTCTAAAAATAAATCATCTTTCTTCTTACTGTAGTCATCCACTTCCTCTCATGACCTCCATTTCAGTTTATCCATAACCTGCTTTATCAAAAAACAGCAAAATAAACCCTTAGTGTTAGATCTGTCTTACACACACACACACACACACACACACACACACACACACAAATGAAGAGAGACAGACAACCCCCCCAGAGAGGTATTTCTAGGGTTTCGATCGTGGCTCAAGAGTTGGGTGTTCATCTTGTAATTGGAAGGTTGCCGGTTCGAGCCCCGGCTCCGACAGTCTCGGTCGTTGTGTCCTTGGGCAAGACACTTCACCTACCGCCTACTGGTGTTGGCCAGAGGGGCCGATGGCGCGATATGGCAGCCTCGCCTCTGTCAGTCTGCCCCAGGGCAGCTGTGGCTACAACTGTAGCTTGCCTTCACCAGTGTGTGAATGTGAGAGTGAATGAATAGTGGTATTGTAAAGCACTTTGGATGCCCAGAAAAGCACTACATAAATGCAATCCATTATTATTATGATTTAAACCAAAGTTAAACTGCATATTTCTGTACATTTAAGTATTATTATTATTGATCAGTGATATTGAAAATGGAGATTCGTGGCAAGGTTTAACAGAGGTTTAACAAGTTGAGCGCACACACACACACACTTATAACTTCCATTCCTTCACACATAAAGGGACACTACAGAGTTTCCAGTCTTTACAAATAAGAAATGGCTTAAGACAAGTAGATTTCTTCAGGTTTCTTCAAATGAGGGATTACTTTAATAAACACTGCAATATCCCAAACCCAAATATGGTTGAGTCAGAAATTTTTAAGATAGTTAAATTAGCATATGATAGTTCTCTGAGAAAGGCAATCTCCAAACTATATGATGTGCTCCTTCAAGCAAGGAAGGATACTACTCAAAATGTTAAGATTAAATGGGAATTGGAATCGGGGATGGGTATAACAAACGAGAACTGGGAGAGGATTTGTAATTTTCATTGGTACTCAACAAGTTCTTTATCTTGGAGAGACCACTGTTGGAAGAACATTATTAGATTTTTCAAAACCCCTCATCAAACTAAATATAAAAATGGGACAGCAGAATGCTGGAGAAGATGTGGATCAGAAGAGGCACATCATTATCATATCTTTTGGGACTGCCCTAACTTAAAAAATTACTGGCTGGGAATCCATAAAACTTTGTGTGAGGTTTTTAAGATAAAATTTGACATCAATTTTGTAAATTTGTACTTGGGCTTGGTTGCTGGCTCGGTCCGGGGAGGGGACACAAAACTCTTACAAGCGCTATTAGCGGCCAGCAAAAAATCAATAACCAGAAAGTGGTTAAATCCAACTCCGCCAACACTTGAGGATTGGTTTAATGTGGTTTTCGAAATATTTAAAATGGAAAAATTGACATTCTTTTTAAAAATTCGGAAAGACAAATTCTACAAAATATGGAATAAATGGATTAGTTTTGTGTCCCCCATCCGCCCTGAATTTAGGTAAGACCAGCCCTGAAGTGGTGTATCTTGGTGTATCTCCCATGTATCATACAATGTCAGGTTGACCCTCAAATTCATAATATGTACCTAATGTAGTTTTTGTAAATAAGTTAAACATGCTGCATTATGTAACACATTGTCAAGCCAATGAGTTAATTTTATTTTTTTGCTATCAGAATGTAAAACAAAAGGACTAAGCAAAAGGGTTTTGTTTTTTTGTTTTTTTATTTTCCTTTTCTCTTTTGACTAAATAATGTCAATGCACTTTATTGTAACAAGTCCCTTTTTTTTCTTCAATAAAAATATAATAAAAAAAAGAAAATGGAGATTCGTGGCAAGGTTTAACAGAGGTTTAACAAGTTGAGCGCGCACACACACACACACACTTATAGCTTCCTCCACAACTCTCTCTCTCGTCCTTCTTAACATTTAACTGCTGTCGGAACATTATTTTCTTCCACTTGTTTTTCTTCTTTAACAGATTTAAACTTATTCTTTTCAGACTTTTAAGACCCTTGAGAGATGGCAATTTCTCAGCTCTGAAGTTTGTATGATGCTGAAGGGATTCATTTTTGGCTGTGTTTGATTCATCAGAACTTTTCGGAAACAATTGCCTTAATAGTTAGAGGCCTCATTGTCTCAAGTGGAAAAATGGGAAAAATATGGAATTACTGCACAGAATTTTTTCAGCTACTGTTAGATTTGAAGCAGTGAAGAAATAATGGTGTTAAACAATACGATTGGAATGGCTACATCAGTTGAGTATCTTCTAACAACTGTTAGCTGTATTTTCTTGTTAATTATTCAAGAACATGTTGAATGAATTTGAATGTGTCTGCTGCATTATAGGTTTTATACATATGTCACTGACCACATGACATTAAGGTAGCTGCCATTTTGGACATTTGACAATCATGGTGACAATTTAGGATCAAGTGAAAAAGGTCTCAGTCACACAGGCCTAGAGACTGGTCTGCAAAATTAGTATTCCCCATCTAGTTGCGATTGGTTTCTAGAGGTTGATGGCAGTTGCAAGGAAATGATTGCTAAAGTCACAGTCATGCAGGTCTACAGACTGAGCAGTGACTCAATGGGAACCACCTGTCACTACAGGAAAATATGTATTTCCCAAAGGGTTGGAAAAAATTCCTTGTGATTGCTTTGGTCACTGGCGTATTGCTGTGGTTATAGTTTAAATGGTTGAGAGACTTTTCTACAAACACTGTCCAGCTACTCACTGAGCTACAGTGAAAGGTTCACCTTCAAAGTAAAAGCTGCACCCTTTTGAAATATGATGGCTGCTGTGCCGAGGCACAGCTTTTACTTTAAAGGCAAGCCTTCTCCATTTCTGCATGGTTTGCATTACAGTTTTTCAAGTTTTACTAGTGCTGGAATTGGCAGACAAACATGAAAAACTACTAACAACTGTGGCAATCTGGTAGCCATCATATGGTAGACAATTCTTGAGCATATCCCTACCAGTCACAAGTTTGCACACACCTTCTCATTTAATGTTTTTTTCTTTATTTTTACTCTACATTGTAAATACATACTAAAGACATTAAATATATGAACCAAGATATATGGAATTATGTAGCAAAGAAAAAAAAA
>NW_024582725.1:254851-282275 GCF_018398535.1 Haplochromis burtoni
CACACACATGAAAATATTAGATGATTTTATGATTAAGAAAATCACAAAAAATTTGAATGTTTCCTCAAGTGCAGTTGCACAAACCATCAAACGCTACAACAACACTGGCTCACATGAGGACCGCCCAAGAAAGGAAGACCAATTGTCACCTTTGCTACTGAAGATGAATTCATCCGAGTCACCAGCCTCACAAATCTCAAGTTTAAAGTGTTGTGGGATTTCTCTTTAATGTATTGTCCTTTAATGTATTGTCTTGATGAAATGCTTTGAGGTGACTTAGTTTAGTATGTCTGGTTCACACCTCATTCACGCTGGGAAACAGACTGTGAGAAACTGGTGAATGTCCCCCAGGAGATGGAAGCCAGGAGACAGAAGCTCACACAGAAGCTTGGACAACTTGCTTGTGAAGCTCGCACACAAGAATTTCACTCACATGTACTGTACCAATGTACCTACACATGTGATGTGACAATAAAAGTGATTTGATTTGAGGAAGGCTTGACCCCAGAGTGGGGGAGATTCACACAGGTGATAGAGAGTTTTTCTGTTTAGAGCCAAGGTGTGAACTGCAACTGTAAAAGCCTTTTGTTCTGTGACTGTGTTTAAAAGGGACCTGAACTGTTCATTGTCAGAGACGACTTTCAGTGCCCCCTGACTGACGTCTCTCCTTATGCATGAGATAGCTGATCATCGTGTCTGCAGGCTTTGGTAATCAAATTTCCACAACAGCACCTCAGATTAGAGCCCAGGTAAATGCCACATAGAGTTCTAGTAGCAGACACATCTCTACATCAACTGTTCAGAGGAGTCTGTGGGAATCAGTCATGGCTTCTTATCAGCCATTTGACCAGGAAAAGCAAAAAGCAGAAGAGATTTGTTTGGGCTAAGAAATACAAGGAATGGACATTAGACCAGTGGAAATCTGTGCTTTGGTCTGACGAGACAAAATTTAAGATCTTTGGTTCCACCCACCGTGTCCTTGTGCGATGCAAAAAAAGGTGAACGGGTCTCTGCATGCATTGTTCCCATCGAGAAGCATGGAGGAGGAGGTGTGATGGTATGGGGATGCTTTGCTGGTGACACTGTTGGGGATTTATTTAAATTGAAGGCACACTGAACCAGCATGGCTACCACAGCATCCTGCATTGACATGCCATCCCATCAGGTTTGTGTTTAGTTGGACCATCATTTATTTTTCAACAGGATAATGACCCCAAACACACCTCCATGCTGTGTAAGGGCTACTTAAACAAGAAGGAGAGTGATGGAGTGCTGCGCCAGATGACCTGGCCTTCAGTCACCCAATGGAGATGGTTTAGGATGAGATGATGGGATGAGAAACACCTATTTTCACTTGCTGCACAGCCTCTGGCCTGAGGGGAGAGGGAAAAACAGTCCACGTAGAGGGTGACTAGAGTCTCTTGTGATGCAGGTTGCTCTATGCTTGTATCAGCTGGTGTAAATATCAAGAAGAGGTGGGTGAGCTTTGTCGGAAGGTCCTCTGTGCAAACTTAACCACCTGCACTACCACACAATGATGCAGACAGTGAGTGTACTCTTCAATCATATATAAATACAAATATATTAATAAAATGTAATTGATTTACAGTCACATATAAGCAGTGTCCAGAGATGTGGGCTCACAATGCAGCCCTGGTGGGAGCCAGTTTTGAGGACAATGGACGAGAACGTGATGTTGTTGATCGTAACAGACAGAGTATGTTAGTCAGTAAGTCCAAAATTCAGTTGAGTAATGGGGCTATTCCAAGTCCTGACAGTTTTTTCACCAGTGTGTGGGAGAGGTTAAAAGTGGAATTAAAATCCAAAAAAGAGAAGCCTCACATAAGAGTACTTGTTCTTTAGATGTGTGAGAGACTGATGGATCACAACAGGGATGGCATCCAGCATGGAACATCTACAGGCATACTGGTGAGAGTCAGCTGTTATGTCAATGGACTTCTTTATGTGTGTCATTACCTGCCTCTTGAAGTACTTATCATTGCTGGAGTAAATGCGACTGGATGATACTCACTGACACAGGACACTGTCAAGGCCTTTGACACAGAGACAATAGTGGACACCTTGAGACACGTTGGAACAGTAGTCTTAGACAGTGAGGTGTCATATGTGTTATGACCACTGATAGCTGGTATGTGTAGTTCTTCAGGACCAGGTGGGATTGGATTTATAAATCTTACTGGAACTGGCATACACACACACGTGCCCTTGTTTGATAAACTAATCCAGTAAAAAAACATGAAAAACAAGGATTCACTTATAACACTCTCAACTACAGTTTATTAGATACATCCGTTTAACTGAATCTTAACACATATACCTAATCAACCAATCACATGGCAAAAACTTTTAGGCATTTAGGCATGTAGACATGATCAAGATGACTGAGTATCAGAATGCAGAAGAAAGGTGATTTAAATGATTCTTTGGTATGGTTGTTGGTGCCAGATGGGCAGCTCTGAGGTGTTTTAGACACTCTTCATCCACTGGGATCTTTCAGGACAACCATCTCTTGGGTTGGGAGAATGGATATTTTCTGTTATTCAAACCAGACTGCTTTAAGCTGCTATGAAGGCAACATTAACTCAAATAACCATGCTATAACTGCTATTTGTTCAAAATAAAAGGTTTGAGTGATTGACTAACTGATTGACTGAACCTATTTCTGAAAGCTTAAAAAGGGTCCTACTTGTTACTGTCAAAATGTACCAAATAAAGAGCCCCTTTTTTTACACGGTATGCAATTGTGTTTTACCGATATTATGGATTTTAGATCCACGTCCATTTGTCTGGATTTTTTTTTAATTGCTGAGTGAAAAGTTTCTTTCATAAAGTTTTAAAAGCATTCCAAAGGTGTGCAGTTATGTTTTCTGTGGTTTGTTTCCTCAGCTTCTAACAGAGAAAAAAGTACAAAAAAATTACTCTGAAAATGCATTCATGTCTCACTTTACCTCAAGTTACTGCAAAATATTGAAATGATGACTCTTTTCTTTTATTTACAGAAGCAGTGATTCTGATGTTGATACTGTGATAATAGCAATATAACTTTCCAAAGTTTCTAAACTTTGGAAAGTGGAATTAAATTCCTAATCATTGCTTATCAGTGTGCTCCTAGCAACTCGCATGAATTTATTGAATATGATATTGTATATTGCAAGTGTATGCCACACTAATAAACAAGTGCTTCCATAAGGCCTTCCTACTTGGTGTCTTCTTCTTCTCTCATGGCTTTTTGCCTGCATTACATATCCCCCACCCCCTTTCTTTAGTCTTTCTTTGGTTTGTGACTCTAATGCCAATTCTATTGTGCCTTTCCCAAATCTCCATGCATTCCTTCTGTACTATGAAGACAGACAACAGTTGTAAATTTGCTCCCACTGGGCCCCCTTCTCCCCACCTTAATTACTTTCTTACATTCTATTCTACAATTCCCTACCTTCTTCCCACTCTCACTTCTTATCTCTACTCTCCACATAGCTCCCTCTTGCCTCCTTTCCACATCTCTCTCTCTCTCTCTCTCTTTCATTTTCTCTTCACCCACACCTAATACAAACTGAGGGTGTAGGAAGGTGTCGATATTGTTCTGTCATACTTCCAGGACACTCAAAATCCATTTTGGTCAGACATATGCAATTAGGCAAGTTTGTGTATTACTAATGCTTTTTCTGTGCAGAAATATAGAGCTATCTTAATTAAGCCTGCTCTCATCTCTATAAAAGCCCAAATAAATTATGTCAAGAATGGAGGACACAGGAAAAAGAGAGACAGGATGGGTGAACAGATGATTCTTTTGAGGTAAAAGGGGGACTGAGCACAATCTGTGCTGTGCCTGATGTAGCAGGTCATGAGGTGTTGTAAATATTACTTTAGATTCAAAATCTGCAAGCAGTGGAACTAATGGGGGAATTTTCATGGAAATAGGCTGTTTTAAATTTGATGCTTGTCGCTTCCATGGTTCTCTTTCTCTTCTCTGTTGCTTGGTCAATCTCTGTACTTGTAACTAAGTAAAGTTACTAGTCTCTAAAATATATATTTTAAGCTCTTCATTTCTTATATTTGGGGACTAGACAATTTTCATTTTTATCCCAAACAATGGAAATTGAAATGATATGAAATTTTGGGCAGTCCTGTTTACCTGTTAAGCTAGCAGGTCTTCAAGTGTCTTTATAGTCCACGGTTATCCACGGTTACTCGGCAGCAGCACACAGTGGCCACTCCGGATCAGAATGATGCTGTGTTTGTGTTTTGGTGCTTTCTATCACCTTAGCCACTTATCTGCAGAATCTCATACAGACTGTAACGGCAGTCTGGCGAGGAAGGAGCGGCTAGCAGGTCCAGCGGGCATGTGGTGTGGAGGTTAGCCGGATAACTTGAGGCCAGTAAGTTAAATCAAACAGCAGACCTTTATTTGACCTTAGCAATGTGAGACCATACAAGCCAGGTCTCAACACCTCTACTCCGTCCATACATACATGTGCCGGGATGGGTAGGTGCCGGTTCCAGCCCATTACAATGGTGAGGTCTCTCTTGGAACAGACACACGAGCAGCATGAAATGGCTGCCACTATACTCACACACCCACTAGGAGACTCCCCCAACTACTACAATAGTAGGTCAACTCCCCCTAGTGGTGCTATAACACAATAAGGGTTGTTATATCACACACGCGCACACACACAGGGCTTCATACACCAAGTGACTTTGCACAATACTCAGTCTTTTGCACATTTTACTGTCTTGGGTCTGTATTGTTCTGTTCTGTCTGGTGTTGCACTGTCGTTGTTTTGTTTTTTGTACATTGCACTTTATGTAGTTCTGTGTGGCAATTAAGCCATTTGATTCATGTTACAGCAGCTCATGAGTGAATGAACATGGTGCAACAAAAGTACTTTCAGAAGTACATTTTTCTAAACACTTAAATTTACTTGAGTAAGGTTAGGCGTTGCCACTTCAGCATGCAGTTAAATTCTATGCTCTTGCTATTGACCTACTAATTCTATTCAGGTGTGTTGCAACAAGGACACATGGAAACATTTCAGGACACCGGCCCTTGAGGACTGGAGTTTAAGACCCCTGATCTACAGTTTATGTGACTGTGACAGCTAACATTTACTTCCAGGTTTCCGCCAGTGTATTACTGGCCTAAGCACCAAGGAAAAGTTATTGAATTTTTGTTGTTAATAATAATAATAATATTATCATTATTATTATTATTATTATTATTATTATTATTAAGTTAATAAATTCGTTTTTATTTGAGTTTTTATTGCTTGAACATATTTAGTTGTGGTTTATTTTCCTTTGGTTTCACTGGTATTTTTTCATTTTTTTAAATATTAGAAGATGAAGAAGATTTGTCACAGGAAAGATTTAGAAAAAGTCAGAATATGGTTGCAATAAAAACACACCACTTTGTGAAGACAAAAGACTCACAGTTATATAAATAACTCAAATCTAAAGCATGTCCATCACACCCTCGTCATTCAGGTACAAGCAATTAGTTCTGGTGACTCAGACTCAGTCAGGAAATTGATAGAAATATGTTGAGAAAAAAACCCCCAATAAAATACACACTATTATACACACTATATTAATGCATATATTGATGTATTTTACCTTTATTGAATACTTTATATTAATTGTTATACCTTTAGTAAAAAAAGAACCATTTGTACATTCCACTGCAAAAGTGATCCAATTACATTTGACTGTAAAAAGAGATGGAAAGAACAAAGACGATGGCCAATGGAGCAGAACATATAGAATAATGACCCAAACTTAACAAAATGTACAAATAGACACCCACACAGGACATTTCATAGAAACCTTTGTATTGCTTTTAATTTCCCACCTTTTTGTGTTAGTACTTTTTGTCTCTTTGCCCTTCTTTTCAGAAGCACCACTGTCTCTGTAATTGGCTGTCATTGTCAAATCACGTCAGTGTAGTAGATAGCTGTGAATGTGTGTCCATGTGTTCATAGTAGGTGTTGCTGTGCTTGAATCCTTAACTACAGATAACCCACTAACAGTACAATACCAACAGTAACTGGGTTTATTTAAGTTATTGCAACGTAAATCTTTTTTCTTTTACTGAAAGCAGTTCTTGCAGAAACGTCTGTCTGGAAAGAATGCCCTTTTGAAAAGCTGACACTAAAATATGACACAGCTAATGAGTCTTGACAATGACACCATTGCATTTAAGTTGTCAAAAGACAACAAAGTGAACTTTTAATCACATACCGATCTGTCATTTCAAACGTGATATTTCAGACAATACAGCTGACAGCACATTTGTTTCTCCTCTGTTTATTATTTGGTAGAACTAATAGATTACATTATGGTTAAATTTGAGAGCTGCCATGCTCATGACGTTTGTTTCTGGTTCCAATTAAAGCTGTCAGGCTGTCGTTGAATAGATACAAAATTTTTTAGTTTAACAAGCAAGATTGGCAGGTGTTGGACAGGTCTATGTAAATTGCTTCCAAGCGTTTTGTACATTACAGTTTTAGGGGGTGGAAATGCTGTTGGTCCACTACACTTGAACAAGAGTACTACTACCGATAAACACTGGATGCATTTGCATGAAAATCATGGTTCCCCGAGAGTAAATTTTGCTAGTAGTAGTAAATCTTTGAAATTGTCTCTAGTGTCATAATTTATTAGGGGAATATATTAACAACTCTTAGATGAGTTCAATTCAATTTAATTCAATTTTATTTATATAGCGCCAAATCACAACAGTCACCTCAAGGTGCTTTATATTGTATAGTAGATTGTACAATAATAGATACAGAGGAAAACCCAACAATCATATGACCCCTATAAGCAAGCACTTTGGCGACAGTGGGAAGAAAAAACTCCCTTTTAACAGGAAGAAACCTCCAGCAGAACCAGGCTCAAGGAGGGGTGGGGCCATCTGCTGCGACCGGTTGGGGTGAGAGAAGGAAAACAGGATAAAGACATGCTGTGGAAGAGAGACAGAGATTAATAACAGATATTAATCAATGCATTCAATGTCTATTAACACATAGTGAGTGAGAAGGTGACTGGAACGGAAAAACTCAATGCATCACGTCTATTGCAGCATAACTAAGGGAGGATTCAGGGTCACCTGGTCCAGCCCTAACTGTATGCTTTAGCAAAAAAGAAAGTTTTAAGCCTAATCTTAAAAGTAGAGATAGTGTCTGTCTCCCGAATCCAAACTGGAAGCTGGTTCCACAGAAGAGGGGCCTGAAAACTGAAGGCTCTCCCTCCCATTCTACTTTTAAATACTCTAGGAACAACAAGTAGGCCTGCAGTGTGAGAGTGAAGTGCTCTAACAGGGTGATATGGTACTACAAGGTCATTAAGATAAGATGGGGCCTGATTATTTAAGACCTTGTATGTGAGGAGCAGGATTTTGAATTCAATTCTGGATTTAACAGGAAGCCAATGAAGGGAAGCCAAAACAGCAGAAATATGCTCTCTCTTTCTAGTCCCTGTCAGTACTCTTGGTGCAGCATTTTGGATTAACTGAAGGCTTTTCAGGGAGTTTTTAGGATTTCCTGATAATGATGAATTACAGTAGTCCAGCCTGGAAGTAATAAATGCATGAACTAGTTTTTCAGCGTCACTCTGAGACAGGATATTTCTAATTTTAGAGATGTTGCGCAAATGGAAGAAAGCAGTCTTACATATTTGTTTAATATGTGCATTGAAGGACATGTCCTGGTCAAAAATGACTCCAAGGTTCCTCACAGCATTACTGGAGGCCAAGGTAATGCCATCCAGAGTAAGAATCTAGTTAGATACCATATTTCTAAGATTTTCAGGGCCGAGTACAATAACTTCATTGTTATCTGAATTAAGAAGCAGAAAGTTAGCGACCATCCAGGTCTTTATGTCTTTAAGACATTCCTGCAGTAAAATTATCACATGTCATATCTAGTTCATTCCTGCAGTTTAACTAACTGATGTGTGTTACCTGGCTTCATGGGCAGATAGAGTTGGGTGTCATGATGAGGTGGTGTAAAACTTTGCAATCGACATCACCTCTGTAGTTCCAGCACAGTCAGTTGCTAGAAGAATAAGGTTCGATTCAAATGTTATTGACAGCTTTTTTTTCCTGGATCCAGGATTCTGTCACCCTCCAGTGTCACCTTTCCCTCCTTCCTTTAAATGAGTTAGGGGGTAGAGACATGAGACATAATGGTGGTCTACAAATGGAGAAGAGGTAGAGCCTGTCTTACAGTTTGACCCAGTAGCAAAAAAAGGCTTCAAGCCTTTATGTATGTCAAAAAACTTTAGCTGCATGCCACACTGTCTCCTGCAGACCTGCAAAAGATAACTGCTGATACTAGAGGTATCTTCGACAGTGTCGCAAAGAAGTTCTATTGGAAGGTCATTTATTTATATTGCTTGGAAAAATAATTTCCTCCTTGGATGAGACAATGTCTGAGATTCTGCAAATATATGGTTTTGTTTTTCAGAGGATTTACTGTAATGTTGACTGTTGTTCTCCCTCTGTAGTTCCATTTAAATACATGGTGGGGTATTGTCGTAGTCTTGGTGTTGGACATGGACACCTCAGTTTGTGAATGCGATAACTCGAGAATGAGGTGATATAGGAGATTCAAATTGATACCACAGGTGTATCTTCTAAAAATCTTGGATGAATTGAATTTTTCTGCATCCTTGTCGTAGAATCCACTACATTGAGAAGGTAGAGTAACAAAATAACATGAACCCTTTAAAACCGGTCAGAGCGGGCACGCTCCGTTTTGCGTAACTATTTTTAAATCCCGGTAGCACTGCAACCACGTGAGCTAGCGCAATAATTTTTTTTGCATATGAAACCGGAGGAGTTGTACTTACATCTTATGCCATCAGCTTGTCCTAGGTCACAGGTTTCCTTCCACATATAGCTTTGCAAAAACAGCATAAAAAGCACTTGCAGCAACAAAAACATAATATTCCAGAAACACGCTTTGCCGATCCGATCAGCTGTTTGTAACACTTCCTACGTCCATCAAGCGGGAACTATCGCATGTCCGCCATGACCTGCCCGAAACCGGAAGTGGACATCATTTTCGGAAATGTAGTTTTTTACCATCAGGCCTTCATGAGCTCTATACTGGTGTTTTTAAAAGTTATCTTTGACTTTATGACTTTCTGTGTCGTTTCTGGGATGCTTAGGACTCATATTGCACTGCTGGAAATAGTTTATTTTGATGCATATGCTGCTTTTTTGCAAATTTGCATTATAATATTTATTTTCGTTTTTCCTGCAGTATATAAAATTGGTGTATTTCAAAAATAAAACTATGAAGACACTCAAAATAAATTTCCTGTGGTAGGAAACTATTTTGTGCAACTTTTTTGTATTTACAGTTTTGAGGGATAAGCCTCTTAAATTTCTCTAACTAGAAATATATGTTAAAAACAAAAACGATTTTCAATTTTTTTGTAGTTTATTGCACTTTTTTGCAATTTATGTAATTACTATGCACTTAATGCATGCATATTATTAAAATTTAGGCTGTAATGGTTGTATTGATGTATAGCAACTTGAAATGCTCCCAAAAATGGCTCTACAACATGTAAAAATATAATATAAGCTCTGGCGGACTTGGTTCTATGGTAGGTCTTAAAGGGTTAAAAAGAACTGAGCCATCAGTTTGTTTTTTCAGGGTTCCACCAAATATGACATTCATTCTTTCTTACAATCACAAATGACAAACTGCTGCTGAGACAGACATTGCATCTCACGCACGGCCCTTAGGCCTAAAATGAATTTCATAAGAGGGTTAAACAGATTAGAGAGAAACCATAGAATTTGCAGATGACACCGCATGGCACAAGTCAACTGCTCTTCTGATTTGTATGACCTGTTATCAGGAGTGTAAGTGGTCAGGACTTTTCAAAACCAGGTCAAACCTTTTATAATAAAAATGAAAATTTGCAGTCAGTCACATCTTGATTGTTTGATTTAATATCCACTATGGTGGTGTACACAGGCAAAATTACAACAAATTGTAGTAATTGTAATTGATAGTTATCTAGATGAGAAACATGTTACTAGATGTACATGCACACAGTACGTGGTGGAAGTCCTGTTATAACTTCATAAAAAGCTTGTTGAAAATGCAATGAAATTACCCTTTACCAAAGGGACTGCCTTGATACAAGAGGATAGAGTGAACCTCATGACTATGTTTAACTGTGCTGGTGTACAGTCTGAATTCATGTGAACATCACTGAAGGGCATCTTGATGTTGATGAACATTGGGGACGCTCAGTTTCTTCAGTTACGACCATTTTTGGTCAAACAGGCTGTTGCACACAAGTGACTCATGAACCAGGAGCAAAATGCATCAGCAGAATAATTGGGAAAGGTGTCATGCCATTAAAACACTGCTAGCGGCCACAGCGTAAGCATCTGTTGCAAGAGTTGCAACACAGATGTTTTTAATGATTCACAGCTGCCTGCAACCAACTACTTTGCTGCATTGTTTCAGAATATAATTGCTGAGCATGACTGTAGAGGAATGGCTTAAATGCTGAGTTATATCAGGGAAATTTAGATTCAATCTAATCTTTGAAAGCAAAACTGCAGAAGTGTGTGTGTGAGAGAGAAGTCTATTTAAATATTGCACTATTGAATAATTATCACAGGATGAGAAACATTCATGCTGAGCTGAGCTTTCTGCTGCTGATCAACCATCCTGAAGATGGAAAGAAATAGAGAAACCAGAAAACTGCAGAGGAGGAGATGAAGAGACATTGTTGGAGGGTGGCGGTGGTGGTGTGGGGGGTGTAAACAGTAAACAGAATTGAAAAAAGATTGATAGCATGAAAATCTGTCAAGACAGAAAGACAGAAAGCAGAGTGGAAACGGAGCCGTAGTAATTAGAGTCATCTCCTCCCCTCAGCTCTTTGGTAAATAAACGAGCACCAATTAGCCACAAAGGCTTCCAGTTGCCTCACTGATGTGCCACTAATTAATTTAATCTTTTTTTATTCGTGTTGCTCTTCTTTCAGTCAGCCAGTAGGGCGCTAGATGATAAGCTGACATTTGAAGTTTTGAATTAAATGTCTTGACAACTGCAGTGTTATAAAATGTATTACAAGTAATTAAGTCTGCTCTCAAACTGAATTTTAATGCCCTTGGCGACCCTTGCAAACTTGTGTGTTTTACTAAAACCAAAGTGGCCTCATTAAGGTGCTTACATTAGACAGCATACAGGTTCTTCAGAAATGATGATTCATTAATATATTTAAAAAGCAGAATACAAACGCAGAGTTGAGTTATATAATCACTGTTCTCATGATGACAAGTTTACATACAAATCGATCCATAAAAATTGGGCTGATATCAGATTTTAGATCATCTTTCAGGCATGTCCAGATAACTTGTGGTGCTGCTTCTATTTTTAGATTCCTCCCACCAAGTCCAGTCCTGACTGCTTGCACTGCACACTTCATCGATGAATCATCAATTTCTTTCAAGCTGACCTGTATTCCGTGCGAAGGATCATTGCTGGTGAGAGAGAGCTGGGCCCACAGCTACAACTGAGCAGTTTTCAAAAGGTTTCAGTTGAGAAGTAAACAATTTCCAAGCTTAAAGGCAGCACTTTGGGTGAGGGATGAGACCAGAAACACGTTTTTTTTTCCGAACATTTATCGGGTTGTGCAATGTTAACTTGTCCACCAGGGAGAATTCTACTCTGACGTCCCAAGGCATTGAAGGGACAAGAGTCAAAAAGCACCTAAATTGCATTGTGAACTATCATGCCATCTTTTGTCGGCTCAGAGCACAGTAAAAAAAAAAAAAAAATTCTTCTTTTTCTTTTTTTAGCCTGGACCACTCAACTTTGCCCACTTCCCAAAACTGACAATATAAGATATCCACTGTATATCATGGAGACACCAGTCCAAAGTGATAGAACAGGACTTGAGGCTGACAGATCCCCAAACACTTCACTTTGTTTTTCTGCTCTTTCTCCGTACACTTGAGCAGATTTTCACCATCTTAAAAAATCTCCCTCTTGCTCCTGACAGTTAACAATTCTTCACAAGGATTTGGTTTTAACTTCTTGAAAACATCACGATTCTAAGACTTTTCTTAGAATTTCATCAGAAGCAAAACTTGGATGTTTTGTGAATATGGGCCCTAATGATTTCTCAAACAGCTGCTGGATAACGTTATAAAGTATGCATGTGTGCTTTATTCAGAATGAGTGTCCTGAACAAACAAGTCAGATTGCGTTTAATATAAAATTTTGTGGGATGTTTATTTTTATATTTACATAATACATGTCTGACGGGGAACTTTCTGCCTTTACCAAATACAATTACCCTTTCATCAAGTCTATGCTGAGTAGTTCAGAGACCGTTTGGGTCATTTATTAATAATCAGTTCTTAGTGCCAGTTTTAGCTAATTTTAGTCTGGGATGTTACCATCTCCAGCTCACATTTCTTAAACTCAAGCTGCACTTGGGGAATAACACGGAAGTATCAAAACCAGATGGGCTATCAGATAACTGTTTAAAGTGGGGTTGTGGCAGATGTGACCCATGCTACATCAGCTCAGTATTCCTGATTGCTGAGCTCTGGAGCTAAAGGATGAACTCCTGCTGGTTTATTGAACTCAAAGCAGGATTTCAAAAGAGGGTAAAAAGGTAATCATTACAGGCAACATGAGTTGTGACATGGAGTTAAAATATATTTTCAAGATTTTTAATGCAGAGATTTTTAGAACTATGAGTAAACACTGTGTAGCTCTATTACAGAGATCTATCAGCAAACAAATCTTCTGCTGATGTTGCTTATAGCTGTATGCTTAATTGTAATATGAAGCTTTCAAGGAAAAATAAAATGACATCACACACAGGATGTGTCAATAACAAGAGTACTATAAGCATTCATTTAAGCACAGCTCTCACAAAGGTCTTGCCACAAAGTTCTGGAGTTTGATTGCATTTCCACTGCAACACCTTCTTCCTCAGACATCCTGTTGTACATTCAATTCTTTCCAAATGATCATGGCCCTGTTGCACGACCCAGTTTCATCCATACTTCAGCCTCTGCTTTGTTTCTACAATACTTTGGTATATAGATGAGCCACATGGTCTGTTCTCTGACTGTACAATGCCCAGGTGCTGTTGCTACCAAAACCAGAAGTAAATGATATACTGCATTTACGTTTTGTTATATGTGGCACTATGCATCCTCTTTGGTTCCATATCTCTAAATCTCAATCCGTTCCAGAAAACTTGTGATTTTATCAAATGCTTCCAGGTCTCGAGTGGGATAAAAAAAAAAAAAAATTGGCTCAGGCATTTTTCGTCCAAGGTACCAACCATGATTGGTCAAAACACTTAAAGCAATGAAAAAGCCATACATGTGAAAAGTAAATATAGTAATTAGTCACATTATTTTCTTTTTAAACGATGAATGACTAATATGCTACTGGTGGTAGTACTGCTGTTGTGATTTGGCACTATATAAACTGAATTGTGAAAAAATAAATTACTAGTTGCTGCTACTTCTGCTGGTGCAGCTGCAGCAGCCCTGCCCATATGGAAAAGATATATATAAATCTTATAAAGTTTGCATCTGTCTTGTATGAAACTTGTATGAAAAGCATACAAGAGTGAAAACACATATAAGATCCCTTGAAAAATTATATAATGAAACTTGTATGTTTTGTATAGTTACTCAAAAAATATATGAAAGTAATGAGAAAGTGGCCACTTTCATGAGTAAATCATATATGTTTTTACTATTTCTTTTCCATATGGGTGACAGCTGACATGCTGATTATTTTTACAGATTTTGTTCTATTTCTTGTTATAGCACTTCAGCTCCACCTTTTTTTATTTTATTTGTCTGTATCTTCATCAACATTTTTTTCCACAGTAAACTCTGTTCTACAAGTTGCATGAGTGCACAGGAAAGGTGCTGGTTAGAAGAGATTTGATTGGGCAATCTGGTGTCAGTGGTTGTAGGGCTGGTGCCCAGCAGCCCTTAAAGTCTGCCTGTAACCTGTATAATTATATTGACAAAGAAAAAAATATATATATTGACCCAGAAGTGTGTCACCCCACTGGGCATATTCCCAGTACTCACCAGTCCAGCCCTGCATGCTGGCATGCTTTTTTGTTTTTTGAGAAGATGCTTTACCTGGAAACGCTTCAAAACAAGCTGTGATTTTCAGTCTTTTGCTAATTCTAGTAACATGAAGTTTGACATTCAAAATGCTGTTTCCAAAATGTAGCTCTCGTGTCTTTTGCTTCTTTTTCTCTGAGCATTGCATTGACCATTTTCCTGTAATTGAGCACTGGGGTCACATTGCTGAGATGTCTGCATCTGGGAATATTGTGACAGCTAAATAAGGAGTGTGAATGTGAACGATCCGCGTCTGTTTTCATGAAGGTGGTGATACTTTGGCCTCTTAATGGAAGCAGTATGAAGTCCTGAGACAACTTTCTTTTTCACTTTCAGCTGTGTTGATATGATTATGTTGTCTGTCTCGCAAATCTGAGAGATGGGTTATACGGTACGAAATTACCCTACCTGTCATTAAAATTATTTTCAAAGTAAGCTAAAGGTTATTTTAAAGGTTTTATATTATTTGCCATTTAAATGTTTTGAAATTGTTCTCCAGTGCCTTTTGATGTAACGTATTAGTCCAGTGCACAGTCCTCCTCCCCTCAGGCCAAGTGTGCATGAGTGCGTTTCATCAATGTTGTTCCCACTTTGCCCTTCAATGCCAAAAATGCATAAGTGATGTTTTGTGTACTCACTCATCTTTCATTTGATCCATCTGTGTGTGAGACAAACATGGCATCATAGAAACCCCACATGTCCTTGGCAAAATGTTATAAACCCACAGTGACTTTGTGCTAGCCAAGGCCTCCACACATACACAGCTGGCACAACACACATTTGGCTAACTGTCCTCTCTCATCTAGTCCTCTGACACTTCCATTGAGAGTGACTGTTTGTCTCTCCTGGTATTACATGGATTGATCAACCCTGCCATATTCAAGACTCAAAGTCTCTGTGGAATTTCCTTTTGACTGTGTTTCCTTCTTTTTAGCTCTCATTAGCTCCTTTGCCTTTTATAGTTTAATTTTCACTTTATGGTAGGAATTGAGAAAACATAACTGAACCTGGGATCAGATATGTGGCTTTTGACCTAGTAGATTTTGTGAAGCCATTTCCTTCAGAACTGACCGGGTTTGTACAATTTTAATAGCAGCAGGGGTCAAACAAACCCAAATGTCCTTCCCTGCCATTTGCTCACCATTTATTTACTATAAATGTTTGTGTTAAGCTGCAATGCTAAAATACAGTAAAGTCATGATTTGCATTGCTCCTTTTTGGCATTGCACATCATGATGGCTACAGGCTCCACTAGCTTGAGGACCTGCTAAGAGAAGGATGGAAATTTGTTGTTGTTGCTTCTGATCTAATAAGAATCTGTCACTAATATCCATTTAAAAAATATATAAATAAATAAAACACTTCTCACACTGCAGTAAGCATCTGATGCTAATGGCAACTACAGACCGTGTGGAGGGAGCACTCTGCAGGGGGCTGCCTCTCACATAAGCTTTTTTATGCTTTTTCAACCCTGCAATTTGTTTGCTTACAAGGCTGTGAAAGCAATCCATGAGACCAACCATGTTATTCATGTCCTGTATAAACATTAGAATATACGACTCACCAAGGGATGAATCAAAGTAGTGGTATAGACAGTGTGTGCAGGTGTGTTATCAACACAGTGTTGCAGTCAGTGAGTCAACAAGTAATGAGGAACAATGACCTACAACCATAAACCTCAAGTTTATTAATACACACTTATGTTTGCTCTTGGACTAACAGTCGTTTAAACTGCTACAGTGTGCCGAAATCCTAAATCATAATCAGGTACAATACCTGGATCTTCAGTTAATCAATTTACTCTTACCCAGAGTCTCATCCCAAATGGGATCGGTGAAACCAAGAGGAGATATCTCAAATTACAGTAACTTGGCTGAAAATCCGTGAAAATAATTCTTACTAATGGATGAAGGTCAGGGGAGATGCCAATCAGATCCTTTTCAGATGACTTCATTTTTGAACATGACAATGATCCCAAATGAATTGCCAGTGCAGCTTAAGCATACCTGGCTAGAAAGCATATAGTGGAATTGCCTCCGTCGGGCTGGGGCCTCAACATTATTGAAGCTGGATCTTGTAAGACAATGGAGCAAAAGGCAGTCAACAAGAAGAAAAGAAGACTACTTAAAGATATTATAAGAAAGCTTACCTAAGAGATTTCAGGCTGTGTTGAAGAATAAAAGTGGTCATACCAAATATTGACTTTCAAGCTTGTAAGAATTACACAGACTGCTTTATATGCTTTATTTCCATGTCTGTTTGCAAATGTTTCAATGAACCACTCCACCTTCCATTTTCTTAGCAACAGAGAAATGAAGGGCTCTATGCACACAATGTTGCTTTATTTTATTTTAATTTAGTTAGACTGAACTATCAAAGCGCAGCTGTTGGTTTGGCGAGGCAGAATTGACACAAAGCTGTGGGGCAGAACTCATAGGCTTAAAAAGCAGTATGTTGCATTTGAATTCAGTACAAATTAACAATAGCCTGGTGCAGCATATCCTGGTAGAGAGACCTTGATTTAGCCTTCAGCCTGCCCTGAGGTGAGTTTATAGATATTAACAAATAAGAACTGATTGCACATGTCTTAAAGTCAGTACTTTACAAAGGTTGAGGAAATTTAGTCTACAATTCTCCTGCATGTTGTTGGCATTCAGGTCAAGCCTTTCTGTGGTGTACCTACTAACTTCAAGACAGCTCACAGAGAGGCTGGATGAAATGTTCTTTTTTTCCTACACCTCCTCCCACGGAGTACAACAAGACTTGTAATTAGAGCCCATTTTCTTTTCCCTATTTGTTCTTTCTTTGGGGTCCATTTACAGAAACTCTGCTATCTTAGACTATTGATTCCCCAGGTGTGCTTCCCACCACTTAAGTCTTGTGATCTTTGTCACAAGGATGTAAATTCCTAGAGAGAGAAAAGCATCTATAGTTTATCTATAGATAGTAGATAGTTCTGCCACCACAATTAAAGCTCAACCTCCTGTAATCAAATTAAGCCTAACGCAAGACAACTTGGATTCTCATAATTTTTGATAAACAATCAAAAGAGTTTATATTTCCTTTTTAAATTTTAGATGGCCACAACTCTCCAGAGATAAAGTAAGCCCACACCATGCATGGAGCTCTGGTTCACGATTAACTACAAATTTGACCAAATTCAAAGTTTTCCCAAGCCCTATCTCTGTAAAATTTTTAATGATAATTAATTAAAAACTTACAGTAATCTTGTTAAGAAACAAACATGCAAACTGAACCATTTAACCTTAGGAAAGGTCAAATTGATCATTCATGGCACTGCCTACATTCTGTGCTTTGAATTTCTGTTGCCTTAGCTACTGTAATTCTCTCAATAGTTGGTGGAAATCAGACCACATCTCTCTTAAGTGCCTATCAATGACGTACACAATAGATTTCTTTAAAAAAAAAAAAAAAAAAAAACTTTGCGTAGTGCAAACAAAGTTTTAAAAACCCACAAATCTCAACTGTTCTATTGATTAAAAAAAAAAAAAATGTTATGCAGCAGGAACATTTGACCTAAAAACCCTTTTGACATATTAGTCAGCAAACTGAAAAGGGTAAGGTATCAGAGGGGTTTGGCTGAATAGCGTGATGAGCTACTTAGGAAAAATGTAGCAATTTGCAAAATAAGGTTAATACAAATCAACCTGTTTCGATATATATTGTGCAAGTTCCTCAGGGGTAGGTCCACTTTTATTAGCATCTGCTGGAGATCTCATCCTGTTAAAAGGGAGTTTCTACCCATATACAGAGTGAATGAAGCGTAGCAAAAGGGAATAATCAAACAGCACAGAAAATGGGTGTAATAATATATATTTTAACTATACAGAGATAGATAGACAGACAGACAGACAAGGTGCGGTGACTCCCAAGCTAGGCGAGTGGCTCCAGCAGATCCCGGGAATAACATCGGAGATCTCTGTCCAGAAGAGCGCAGTCCTGGGAACAGCTAAGATACTGCGCAGGACCCTCAAGCTCCCAGGCCTCTGGTAGAGGACCAGAGCTTGAAAGATAAACCGCCCGCAGGGGCGTGCTGGGTGTTTTTTTTTTTTTAAATATACTGGCTGAAAACATATTCCTAGTCACAGCTAATAACAGAACTTATCTGGCCTGGTTACTTCCTCCCACCATTAATACACATTCAGAAGTCAACAGGGATTGCTAGGCCCTCGTCTTCTCCGCAGGGCTCTCATTTTAAGAGCAGCAGCGCTACACAACATTTACAGGCTGTCATCATGTCATGACGAAAAGAAATGATGGAAAAACATTAAGGTGTTTTTCAGAAGGTACAAAAAAAAATAAAAATGTTTTCATGACAATCTATTTTGATTTTCATTTCAAAGCACCCACAGAGAGGAAGACCGTATTAAAAGCAAAATTGAAATGCTGTCAAGTACTGGTGTAGAGAGTCTTCGAGTGATTGTTTATAATATTTAATGCCAGTGTGCCCTTCTCTCTCATAGCAGGTGTCTTTACAGCCTTTGTTTATTGATTGACACTCAATAGCATGTATGTCAATGGGAGAAAGCAAAGCAGCAACAGTGATGCACTTGGCAGTAGAAGGTGAATCTGTGTGAAACCTTTCACTTGTTGAACTGGCCATGCCTGTGAAAACCACAGCAATCAAATTTGATTAAGAGGCTTTCACCAGTCCATCATTCCCCATTTTTATTCCTCATCCTATAGATAAAGAGAGAGAGAGAGAGGGAGAGAGAGAGACTAAATAAAGTACCCCCTTAAATTCTACTAGAATATGTGAACACATCATTATGGACAATCTCTACTGCAATGATCTGTAAAACCAACCAGCTGACCTACACCACAGCAGAGTTATCCTTGAGATACTTCGCAGCAAGATGAACAGCTACAAGATCCTTCATTGAGAAGGAGACTAGGAGGCCAAGATATAGACAGTACAGGTGAAAGTCAGCTGCAGAAAGGTGTGAAACCAGAGGTATACCAGACAAAGAGAAGCCAGGAGAATAAACCAGCTGTTCTCCACTGAACCATCCAAGGTGTATGCTCAACAATAACAACATGAGCAACAACAATATGAGAACCGCCCCATCAGAGCAGGAGACAGAGCAATACTGGAAGATTATATGGGAGGAGCTTTATGGTCCTGTACAGTATCTTTGTCTCAGGACTGCTCCTGGAGCTACTCACTCAGTTTGGGGAGCACTGCCACAAGTGCTCCGATTACTACAATGTTGCCTTCACCCTCCACATCTCCACAGCGGCAAAGAAAACATCTGACTTTACACATTTATTCATTCTCTAAAAGTTCTTAAAATATTTTATGCAATGTGCGGTTAATAATCACGAAAGCTGTTAATAAATTAGCCACTGACAGAGGACAGGATTGGAGAAGGTTTGACAGTCCTGAAGTGGCCTGCAAAACTCGATGAGGCCTGGAGGATGTGAGAGCCTTCATCTTGTTGTGTAAAGTGCTTTGAGTTTCAGCGAGACTAGAAAAGCACTATATCAGTGCCTGTCCAATTCCATTCTATTCTTCTAGACACCCAAGGAGGAATAATCCCTTCTACAGGCTGTCTGGTAAGTGATGTGTATTTGAGAGAGAAATCTGATGGCATTGTCTGTTGTCCAAATGGCCACTGTTTTAAGGACGGACACACACACACACACACACACACACACACACACACACACACACACACACACACACACACACTTTCAGACAGACACTTAACAGTAGGTGAACAGCCCCTCTGCTGACTGCGGCCATTTATTTCAGTTACCCATCACTGGTCTTAACACACACACACACACACACACACACACACGCTCATGTACAATAGGACTAACTCGAGATGATCTATAGCTTTATTTTCTGTATGTGAGTGACAAAATGTTTGTGGCGAAGGGACAGATAATTCAAATAAAAAGGTCCTTCTAAGCTTTCTGAAGTTGTAGCCTCCAGCTGTTTTAATATGTGGGAGAGGAATCAATTTATTTTTCCCAAACAGGATTCAGTTTTTCTATGTATCTAAATGCAGGCATGAAGAATAATATTTTTTGGGATAAAGATTGTTATATTTGTCAGTGTCCTTGCTGTTGTTTAATATCAAATTTAAATTTTATATTATAAATATATTTATATTTAAATAAAATCATGAAGCTGAATCAACACATCACTGATACATAGTCAATAAAAAGACAGCAAAATACTGCTTACTAAATGAGTGTAACGAGTGACCAGTGTTGGGACTAACGGAATCAGCAGGTACAATTGTTTAAAAGAAAACAGTAATAGTGGCCAAAAGGCACTTTGACAAAACTAAACTGGTGACCTCTTCAATACTTATTTTAGCTGCTGTACACACCTATAGAGTTGATAGAGCCACAGCACCAACAACCTGTGGAAGGAGAGTTTTGCACCAGTAACCATACCTTTCTACTTTTTTTCTGTCCATGCAAATACCTCTTTCAGCCAGTAACAAATACAAGTAAACAATACAAGTTTTAGATTTGTGTTCTTCATATATTTTATCTTCATATTTCATTCTTTACCTCCATACAACTTTTGAAATGCTTTTTGCCATGATTGAACCACAAAAAGACCATCCTTGCTTCCAATATCCTTAAATTATCCTCGTTCAGAATCACAAACAGAACAAATGAAGTGAAAGAATTGAGGAGAGAAATTGCATTGAGTTCCAAACAGAGCTGATACATGATGAAATTGCCTTTGCAACAATGTGAAGTTTTGAATTGGTAATATTAATACATTATGCACACCAGTACTAAAATAATAACAGGCGTCTAGCTGAGTTTTGTACTGATTAGGTCCTATTGTTAAAGCTTAAATTTTTCACTTTGAAATCATTTTTCTTATTCTCTTTTTTTGTCTTGCATGTGGAGCATAAACATTGGAATTAAAAACTTCATAACTTTTCTTTTTATATTTGAATGCATGTGTACACACATGTGCATTTGCGTCAAATCTTTTGTCACAGCCCAGAGGCCAGACCAGGTGAGAGCACTCAAATGCAAACACAGACAGAGGCACAGATTAAAGTGGAGACAGTGCTTTATTTACAAAGTGAAACAAAACCTTTGGATGCTGACTATGAACTGTGAAATGAGACAACCTGAAAAGTCAAAATGTGAAGCTTAATCTGTGAGCTAAAGTTTATACTGAAGTCCATGAAACAGGGCCAAGGGGAGGAGGGACTGTGGCTCGGGTGAAGGTGTGCAGAGTCACTGCAATGAAAGGAGACAGAGTCTGGGTTCCAGTGATTAACAGTAAGTGCGGTTTGAAGTGTTTCTAATGGCTTACTCTTTGCAGGCATGGAATGACATGGAAGGAGGGCAGTCCAAAAGATCCGGGCGAGTTCCAATCCGGGGTGAGTCCATAACGTACTGTACCAAATGAGTTCCAGAAGCTAAAACAGGGAGGCAGGCAGGCGGTGTGCAGAGAGGAAGCGAGTGTAACCAGACTGCGTGACTGCAGGAAGACTGGCGTCCTAATGAAGGTAAGTATTGTTGTAAGTATTGTAGGGGAAGTGTGATGACCAGCTGGATTACTAGAACAGAAAGACACACGGTAAGAATACTACTTTCAATGAAATCACAAGACAGCCAAACCCTAACATGGGTTAGCTGTAGATGTGGCAAAGACTTGTTGAGTGTGCTGGTCTTAAATACCACTAGCTTGATTGCAGACAGGTGAGACTGCTGAATGGAGACTCCTCCCAGAGGTGGAGCCCCAGGTCTATGGAAAAACACCACACTCAGCCGGACCATGACACCTGTACCAAACCACATGAATTTATATCCCTAAGTCAAAGTCATGATGGAGACACATACGTTTAGAAATGGCCAGTCATTACAATTCTGTATCTTCAGTTATGTAATTTGTAATGATATCTAAAAACTTTATAACTACTGCACTTTGTTCTTTTGCTTTTTTAATATGTACATATTATATAACTGGAAGAAAGTGTGGTATTCAATAAATGTTTTAAAGATGTTAAAATTAAATTAGCAGATGCAAGGACTAGCTATCACTGCTAGCAATATCCTGTGTCAATAGACTTGCCAATCAGAAGTGTTAAATAATCTTTTCTTTTGTTTTTTTGACCACTTTTTTGTGTCAGTTACACAATATCCAGGAAGCCTGAAAACGCACATGAGATGTCATTCTGGTAGTTTCACCCGTCAAAACCCTTGATGCATGGATGCTTATGTTAATTGTGTTCCCCCTGGCAAGGAAAATCAAGGGCAAGAAAAGCATCTGAACCATTTACCTTTCATAACACATTGGGTGGCAAAGAAAAAAAAACAAGGGAGTCCATTGTTTCGCCTATGGACCATCAATCTGTGTGCGGCACACCACAGTGAGCATGAGTCAGAGAAGGTGTGTGTGAGGATGAACGGGTAGTGAGACAAGCTGATTGATTAGATCTATCAAGTGGAAATCATCAGCAGCTCCATTGAAAAGCAACTCCCTCTCCTTCTTACCTCGCCTCTCATCTCATCCATTGCAGCTCTAATCCTGTATTTATGTCTCCTCCCTGTAACTTCTTGTCATTCTCTTCTTCTGTTCCCCATCAGTACTTCAACACACTTTCCCTCCACTTTTGCAGAGCTGTCTCGTAATCTTTCTCTTGACCCATTTTTGACTGCATCCTCATCTTTTTCCTTTTTTCATTCTTCACCTCCCTTTCTGCTATTGTCTTTAATAAAGGATTTCTGTCTGCAGCAGAGGACGTTCACTTTGTTCATCTGTCGCCTGTCACTTTTTCCTCTCATTTTCATATAGCGTGTCTCTTTTTTTCTCTGCCCATAACTTTCAGCCATTTCGGCTCTTGTGCTGTCATGCTGAAATTTTCCCACTTTTCAACTCATCCATCTAGTTATCAGTCCATGCTTCCCTTGTACACTTTTCCTCTCCTCACTTGTTCACATCTCTTTTTACTGCCCATGGTGACTCTTGCATGTACTCTCAAATTCACTTTTCTTTCACTTTTCCAGCCATCCCTTTACTTACTGGGACTTCCTAACTTTTTGCTTATCCCTTCTCTCTTTGCCAATTAAGCACAACATTTAATTGCTTTACGTTTCTTTATTTATTCAGTTTCAAGGATATGGAAAATAGATCATATAATGTATTTTACATTGATAAAGTAAATGCATAAAAAACATGCAAACATAAATATAGTTATTCTGCATTTCTTTTTCAAGTGTTGATTTTAATGGGTTTAAATACTGTAGTATTATCTCTAAAATAGACATAAGATTGTTGTGCTCCATTTCCATTCCCTATTTAGAACAAGCTTACAGGGTCATTGTGAGTCTTTTTATTCTTTAGTGTAGAATGTAACTTGAGCTGAAGCTAAATTAGGTTCCTAAAAGAAGCTAGTAGCTAGTGTTGGTATGAGACTCAGAGGAAACATGATTGTCTGTCGTCAATATAAATGACTGTGTGCAAACATAGACAATATAAAAGATGAACCTTGCTGAGCTACCATGACTTCTGCCATTGGGTTCTGAAGTCCCATTTTGAAGTCGGAAGATGAGCCTTACAGTCATTACCATATTGGTTACAAAAACAACGTATGTAATAAGAAAGGGCACTGACTGTAAAAGCACATACAGATGGGTACATCCATGCAGTTTCACACCACAGATAACTGCCCATTTTGAAATATGGTATGACGAATACTGACAAAACTTACTTCATTTTATTCGTATAGTCCAAATTAAGTCACTGGCGCTATAAGATCAACAGGAAAGAGTCTTTTTGCAACCACAACTTCTGCAATCTGCTGGCGATAGCTTCACATAGAAGCTATCAGGTATCTCCGCACTGGCTTCATTTTCCCTTTTTTGGAAGCCATGTCCATGTTTTATACTTTCTATGCACGCAACAGTTACAGTCATTGTCGGGTTGAACAGTATTGAAATGACTTTTTGCACACTAATACCAGATGGAAAGAGGGCCATTGGAATTATTTGGAATGTAGGAATGAACTGAAGTCATTTTGATGTGTGAACAGCAGGCTTATCTACCGAGCAGCTGTTCTACCTTATTTACCTCAAGCACCACTTCACTTATTTCTTACTGGTCTACACCTGAGCATCAGCAAGAGAAACTCTGGATTTTATTAATATTGTCACATCACCATGAGGAAGAAGGTTAGGCTTTCCTTTGCTCTGCTTGGGCAATTTCTTGAACACGAACACACACACACACACACACACGCCAAATTTTGATATAGTTTAAAAGCTTTGCTTTCTCCTTTTGGCAATAAAAGTTCAAAAGTAGGAATACTTTGATATTTTGCAGCTGAGACAATCTTTCTTTCTTTTTTCTCAATCTTCAGTGATAATATCTGGTCTGTCGTGGTTAATTCATGAAAGACAATTAGAAACATCGTCCCGCTACCATCTCAATAATTGACCACAAAGAACAGCAGAATGGTTGTGTGCCCCGACTTCCTGCATTTAGGACGCTATTTTCAAGTTTTGTTAATGGGTAAAATAGAGCTGAAGATCAGATAAATGTGCTATGAACATAATGTTATGTCAACAAAAGTGTCACAGGTGGGCAGGAAGGACTCAAATTAAGGACTCACAGATGCACAATAATGAACTAAAAACAACCCTTTTATAGGATATTGAAGTCTATGAGTATAATGGAAAATCCATAGTCTTCAAAGCAGGAAAGAGGAAACAGACTGAGGACTGAAGCAGTTACTGAAGTGTCACAAGAAGGAATTAGGGAGAGTGGAAACACCTGGGGTAAAAAGACACAGCTGAAACTAATTAAGAAAATGACAACAGAAGTAAAATTCAGCACAAGAAACAAAAAGTATAGCTACCAAAGCTACTGGAATAAAACGGGATGTACAGCACAACTAAATAGGATTAAGAAAAACAACCAACCCCCCCCCCCCCCCCCAAAAAAAAAAAAAAAACCCAACTTAACACTTGTAACACTGAAAGACAAAATAGGGACTGAAAGTTAAAAGGGAAGTAAGTGGAAACAAACTCCACAAAACGATCTGGAACTAAAACTAACAACTAAAGATGTGCAAAGGAATACCATAGAGATTAGCTTAAAGCAACAAAAAAGAACTTATAAAGAACCTAAACATAAATCATACTCAAACCAAAATAACTATCAATCCACAAAAAACTCAAAACCCTGGGACCAAGACCCAAGGGCCATGACAGAGACAGGCTGTGAACTGAGGGAGAAGGAACTAAGCTGAATAAACAGCATTCATATGAGAAATAAAATTATAATAATGGTTATGTAAAGATATTACATTTGAAATTTAAATGTGTATACTGTATATTTAGATCCTGAGCTCAAGCACTGTAAAACTCAAGTTTTCTTGAAACTTAAAGTTGCTGTAAATTACTTTAAAATCAAGTCACATTCACATTAATCAAACATGTAAAATACTGGGAAGATTGGATTGTCTGTCATGACGATTTCTACATCCTAGTATTGAGGATTGGTCGAAAAAAATGAAAGTAGAAAACAAAATATAGTGTAAATATACGTACTCATATAGTGCCTTTCTACTCAACTGGGCAATCAAAGCACTTTCTACTGGAAGTCTCATTCACACAATCATACAGCACTTTTATCTGTATCAAAGTGTTTTCTAACAATTGCATACACGCACACACACACACGCACGCACACACACACACACACTCCAATGGATGCATTGGGGGGTGGTCACATTTCCTCATCTTGTCCGAGGATACTTCAGCATGCTTGGAGGATGATTCAGCCACTGAATCTCTGGAAAATGTCCGCTAAATTCAATTTAATTTTATTTATATAGCACTAAATCATGACAGCTACCTTAAGCGCGTACTATGCCACACACACTATTTGCCCTTCAATTTCTCATATTTGACAAAAGTCAAAGACATCTGAACATATATCATACGTGCTAATATGAATTATAAATAGTGGGCACTGAATGACAGAGCCTCCATACATATTATTGTATGTGCAAAAAGGTGTAAGGTCCTCTTTCAGACCACTTTTAGCAAAAAAAATTTTTCACAATTATAGACAAAATGACATTGAAATTAGTTTTACCTTTTCATGCATGATACATTTCTTCTCTTGTATTTCCCTCTTCTGTTCTTGGTATTGAGTTTGCCTTTATCCAGTTATCTTTCTTCCTCTTTTTATATAATCATTGTTTTATCAGTCAGGTCATTACCTCATTTCTCCTCTGTTGCTTAATATTCCTGTTTGTTTGTTTTTTCCCAGCTGTTTCTGATTAGTTCTTGCTAATTTAAATGGAAAACTTTATTTTGATTTTTTTTCCCAGCTACACCACACAGTATTTTATGCTTTTGTGATCAGATTGTTGAAGTATCTTTAATTTATAGCATGCCAGTTTGCCTTTTTTTTTTTTTTTTTTTGCACTTGGATCCATTTTATTGCAGCTGTGGTGCTGACCTTGACTCTTGTTGGCACTTAAATTTGGCTCCACATTTCACGTACTGTTACACTGTAATCCCTAACAGTTGTTCTAGCTCATAACTAATAAGCTCATAACACTCAAATGTCGTTTTGTAGTTGAGCAAACTATAAAGTATTGAGCTCTGTTGGCTTTTATGCAACTTTAATTGAATAGGGCTCAATATCTTTTAGCTAATTTGTTTGGAACGCTCAAAAAGTTTAAGAAGCATATATTAGTGAAGTTCTGGTGGGTGGAGTCTTGTCGCTCCCTCAGGAAAGCTGAGTCAGCCATCTTGAATTTACCTTGATACCGGGAAGATTTGGCCAGCCCGTGTGGATTAAGAGTCCCCAACTTCAACCCACCACGACCACCACCTTATTTATTTTCATCAACTGCTCTAAATTTGGTAAGTCTAACGTGTTTTTGTTTTGTTTAAATTTAATTTCGATAAACATTCTTTTATTTTTTACTGGAAATATATTCGTACTTTGTGCACAGTGAATGTTTGTTATAAATGAATTCGAATCCAAGTAATTGTAATTTTAGAAGTTTTCGAATGTGACAAATATGTAATGTTATTTCAAATTAGAATGGTGTAACGTTTTGGCGGTTTTCGGTTTTGACGGTTTTTTGGTGGGGGACAACATTTCCCATAATGCATTGTATTCTTGACCGGGAAGTTGACGGTGGCATTTTTAGCTCCATGCGTTTGAACTTTCTACTAAAACTTTCTACTGTCCGTTTCTACCGGTTGTCGTATTCGCCGGTAATG
>NW_024582725.1:294715-296472 GCF_018398535.1 Haplochromis burtoni
GTGCAAAAAATGTTTTTGAACATTAATAAGTTGTCTTTGTGCACATATTGTTTACAGATATCAGACTGCAAAGAGCGCTACAGAGAGTCAACATTTCACCAGTTGTCAGTGGGTCAGTTTTATAATTTGTGTCCTAATTTAAATAAAAAATAAATGTAAAGAAACTAGAGAATTTTGCCATGAATTATTAAAAATTTTTAGATTTTTTTGGGTTAACCTTCTAGATTGACAAGTTTAGCCCATTACACAAAAAGTTTGGACACCCCTGATCTATAACAATGACAATCAGAACATGGCTATCCAACACTTTGTTTTTACTCTGCATTTGTGTAAATACTATTCTAATAGATATTGTATGTTCATCTAGGAACAGCATGATGTAAATACAAGACGGGCCCTCGTCCTTCGTGCACTTCCTGTGTACCTGCGTGAAGATGCCTCCACATTATTCAGGACTTGTGATGTAAGTGTACTGGCCTCAGCATCAACCCCTTTGCCTAGCTGTTCAGTCGAACATATGACATCGCCCAGAACTCAAGGAGAGCCAGGGTGTATATCAGGAAGGAGGTTCAACATCTGACTTGTTTTCTCCCATATATCAACTATTGTTGAATAAGATTGCAAGAAGATTGTTACGCATAAACATGAAAATAGTTGAAAGATTATTAAACAAAAACAAATCCACAGATAAAAACTCCCTTTTAAAATTCAAGTGTTCTATTTTTTTGGAGGTGCCATGTTGTGGTCAGAAATGTTTGGTAAATAACAAAAACAAATATCTTGGCATATATTTATTATTGAAAACATTTATTTAAACATATGTTTTGAAACCAAACCCAAATTAAGATTATTGTAATGCATCATGATGTATCGCCATATCAAATTAAATCGTTGACATTATAATCCTAAAAGAAACGTGCGACTTGTGAAGATTCACACCTCTAATCAATAGCATGATTTGTGTCCTTGTGGGGCTGAACTCATTCTTGTATTATTTTTGTTTTGCAGTCAGCAGATGGTCCAGACCTCACTGACACTCCTGTGGCTCTGCTGTCAGTTGTCACGGATGACACTACTGATTCGGCCCTCTTCAGTCCCGAAAGCATCTGCATTGTCGTTGAGGATGAAATACTTGTGAATGGTCCCACAAATCTGGCTGAGTCATTTCTCCTGCTCTTTGGATACATCTATGCACTAGACCTACAATACCCAAAGAAACTTGAGCTTACATTCACATTTATCCAGAAGGTTGTGATGTGCCTTGAGGACAACAAACCACTGAAAGGGCATCTACTGATGCTGAAGAATGATTTGTTCAATGAGTGAATCACTCAGAATGGGCTACTTGTTGAGCTGAGTATTGAGTAAGCTTTTTTTTGTTTTTTTTCCTAATCATTTGGCTTTTCTACTTCAAATTTAAAGTGAATGACTGCTCATTTTGTGTACTAATCATGTTTAATGTTGTGTTGCCTAATACCTTAATGCACTACCTGATGTTTGTTCCCAGTTATGTACATTTGTATAAACCAGTACAAATCTGGATGCCTCATTTCTCCTGCTTTTTGTTCTGTGCACTAGACCTACAATACGCAGACTCTCGAGCTTTTATTTACATGTATCCAGAAGGTTGTGATGTGCCTTGAATACAACAAACCACTGTTAGGTCGCTTACTGATGCAGAAGAATTTGTTCAAGTGAATCACTTGGAATAGACAACTCGTTAAGCTAAGTATTGAAGGTTTTTCTTTTTTTGTTTT
>NW_024582725.1:296862-302435 GCF_018398535.1 Haplochromis burtoni
ATAAAAAGTTGTTAAATTGGTAGTGTTGTTACTTTCATGTTTTCTAACACTTTTAGCTGATTAAAAATTACTGGGCAAACAGTTATTTGTAAGTGTATTTCCCACAGTATTTTAAAAATATTGAAGATTTTAAGTGTTATTTCCCATATTATAAGTTAGAAAATATGAAAAAGTTTGAGTTTATTTCCAACATCGTATGAGTTGCAATATGTAAAATATTTTGAGTGTATTTCCCACCTTAATTAAGTTGAAAAATATTGAACATTTTGAGTTTATTACTCCCTAATTATAAGTTGAGGAATATCAACATTTATGAGTTAACATTGAGGTAATTTAAGGCAACTGCAACTATAATTTTTATTTTAGTTAAACTTAAAACTTTTAAAAACATCACTAAAAAATTGCTGTGTAATCTGTTACACAACAATTTTTGAGTTCTGTGAACTTATTAGGTTTTACAGTGTACCAGAATCAAAAAATAAAGGGTATGTCTGGAGTTTGAGAAAATATTGTGCAGCTCAGGTGATAATTTGAGTTTGGATTGGTTATCTAGAACCAAGTACAAACTTTAATTAGCCAAAATGGCTGAACACCATTTTAAAACACAGAGAAATCTCTCAAAGAAAGAACTGTTGCTGAACTGAATGAACTGGAAAGCTGACTGTTTTTCTTTTCGTGATATCTCTCCCTGACTGTTACACATTTGCATAATGCCACAGGCTATTTTGGTATGATTTCAAGGATGAGCAGGGATGTGGTTTGGGAACCAATCTTACTGAAGACCTGGAAAACAGTTTTATCAGTTAGTGATGAGCTATGCATATTCTCTTTGGCATATTCTTTTTTTTCTTTTCTTTTCTTTTTAAATTACAAATTAAAAAATCTGAAAAATAAAAACAGAAAATTGTAAAATTTGGTCAAATTAACAGTGCAAATTACCATAACACCAGAATTGCACAAATGTTCTAACGGGAGCAAAAAGTTCTGATGGTGATCGACTAAAAATGCGTTAATTTACAAAGCAAAGAGGCAGCAGTTCATTTCTGACCTACACAACTTACCAACACTGTAAATTAGTACA
The DNA here is from genome assembly GCF_018398535.1 of Haplochromis burtoni. Taxonomy (NCBI): domain Eukaryota; kingdom Metazoa; phylum Chordata; class Actinopteri; order Cichliformes; family Cichlidae; genus Haplochromis; species Haplochromis burtoni. Next base: position 297,944 of record NW_024582725.1, read on the forward strand.
TCAAAAACAAGCAGACTTAATGTGTCAGTGAAAAATGGACCAAAAAAATCATTTTAAATTTTATGGATGACTTTCTGTCTGGAAACATTATGACAATTTAGATCAGGATATGAGAGGGTGCTGAAGACGAATCCAAATGTTTTTGATTCAAAGCAAAATTTGGACGGCAGAAATTACTGGTGACTGTGTATAAATAAATAATGTGTATGATCCCCAGAAAGGTCTGACAGCTCACTAGAGGGGCTGCCTTATTTTGAACATACATTATGAATCAACTGATTATGTTTGTTTACAACAAAGAATGTTTACAAAATGGTAAACTCGTAAACATTCTTTATTGTGAACTTGTAGAAATTTGGTTCTAGAGAGAAGTTATAGAAAGGTTAACCAGTCTTTAGTAATCAGAGTAACCATGCAGTTCCATATCATGCTCAACATTTACAGAACTTGTGCTCCATTTCATCAAGAGCTGAGTATTACAGAAGACAAGAAATTTAGGGCGCTGACTTCTAAACATCCAAGTATGACATTACAACACCAAGGTAAATGTTTGGTACATCTCTTGCAGGTCTGAGTCATCGATCTATGCTAATTACCACTCGTTAGAAAGAAAAAGAAAAGCAATCATGATGCTAACGATCATACATTTTTATTAAGTCAATTTCCTGCTGCAAACCTCAGTAAATCAGGTTTGCATGAATCAGATAAATACTGTGCTGGCAGGAACAAAGCAGACACTTTTACACTGGCACAGACTGCTAATAAATCTGACCCTTGGTCTGATTTAAAACAGAAACTGTTTTTTTCTTTTTTTCTTGCTGCCTTTTGTTAATGTAATTTATGTCAGTGTTAATTAACTACACAATTTTAAACATAAATGATTGGCGTGTGTGTGTTTGTGCGCGTGTTTTGATTTATGTGGACTAAAAGTCACAGCAGCATGACATACAGTATAGTAATGGCTTGCTTTTACAACAGCTAGTCTTTCAGAGTCCCCAGACATGATAATTGATTTTTTTGCATTGAAAAAGGAGATGGCAACCTACCACTGCATCTTTTATTTATCACACATATTTTAAATTGTTAGGTATCAAAATTAACACAGTAAATTAAACTGTTGTGTCTCTCACTTTCAAATGTGTGAGGTTTTTTTCCCCCCCCAGTTGTCATCTGTAATGGAGTCACTAACACAGACACATGCTCAAAGACATTTTGGTATCCATTGCATTGAAGTCTAGCTTGGTTGTGAGCTGGCGTTAAATCCTCCCATTCTGCACACAAATGAATATATTATTTGGTGAGGATTAGTGTTAAATTGCTCTTTCTCTCCTTCTCTCTCTGTGTAGACTTAATAGAATGAGAGAATTAAACGCCAACTACCATCCAAACAATACTTAACCAGACTGGATGGCACCATGTCTTATTTTGTATGTGCTGCCAGTTGTTTGTGTCTGAACAGAATAATTTGCCTGTGTCTGCACATCTTTGTATTATATGTTTGTAGACTTATGTATTTAATAGCAGAGTGATAAAAACTAGATGTAAAAATATGTGCAATGAGTAAAACATTGCGCTGCATTCAAGTGAAAATGAGTAGAACTCAGTCCTCAGAGGGAAAAATAAAGAAATAAATCACCACCAAAAAGTGTCATGTCAGTGTCAAGTATATGTGGATTAATGGTATGTTAAAACATTTATTTGCACCTTCAGCTGTAATGATTTATCACACAGGTCTGAAATTGAAGCCCTGGGTTTCAGTAACCTGGTATTAACATTTAAAGCTCCAGTTTCTAGATATGTGAGCTGGATGAATAAATATTTTTTATGTTAATACTTTATCACACACTTGAATGATATTTAAAGAGGACATGAAACGCTGCATATATAGAGGTTATTTACATCCTGGAGCCCCAACCACCAACCAACCACATGACTTAATGTTCAGTACTAACAGAAGATCGCGCTACACGTATTTTAAAAACCAGCACTTATCTTGTAAATCCAGCTTCACGCCCAGTGTTACATCAGTTTTTGAGAGCCGGGCTCCATGATGTAAATTAACCTTTACATGTATATGTGTAGCTTTTCACATCCTCTTTAATGTGAAGAGTCACTTGCTGTCACAAAAAAAGAGAATAAAAAACATAGCCAACTAACCAAGTTTTTAATCATTTGAACACATTTTAAAGCTATTATTATTTATTTTTTACGCTCAACACTACTTGTTAGAACATCAGATAAAGTGCTCTTCTAGCTCTTAAGCCTGGTAGAACATTTAGCAGCTAAAAGGCCAGATAGTTCTCAGATTGTGTTTAACAGAAGTTCTCCTGTTCCCAAAGGGTCAAAAAAAAGACAAAACATCCTCTGTCAATAAAATTAGAGGCTCTTACTCAGAACTTTTCAAACACCTATCAGTTCTCCTGATATTTATAAACAGCTTCTCCTTAGTACAGTTTTATATTGAGCATTTCCCTAAACATAACTGGTAAACAGTTTATAACAGTATTTATACATTTTGTCAAAAGTTTTTTGTACCTGTGCGGTGCTAATTATCTGCTTGTTTGTTAATTTATTTCTGTTCTTGTTTTACCTGCAAAAACGTTTACATTTTAGGCATTAAATAGGTTAAATAACTAGTATCAGTCACTGACAGTAACAATAAACCAAAAAAAAAAAAAATAAAAGGAGAAGGCAGGGGCAAAGAGAAACAAGGGGTGGACAATAAAGAAGGAGGAGGAGAGGGAGAGGGCAACACGCTCACTTATACAGACACTATTTACAATGCAGTAATGACCAGTGTTGGGACTAACGTCGTTATTAAGTAACGCGTTACAGTAACTACGTTATTATTGTGGTAACGAGCACGGTAACTAGTTATTATGCCAAAATCAGGAACGCGTTAGTCGTTACTGGGATTTAGATAGGGTCGTTACTCGTTACTTCGTGTGGTGGCTATCGCGGAGCTTCCACAGATTCAGTAACATTAGCAAGTGGTGGAGGCCAGCAGGTGGATGAAGGAAAGGGACGCAGAAGGAAAAGAGACCCGAGGCGGCCGCCGGTCCAAGTGTGAACTGAACTTCAGGTAAGAAGTTACTGAGTCCTCTGTGATATGAACCAAGTTTAGGTGGAGTTTATTTTCGTTATTCTGACTTTTTCCGTACTGCGTGCTAGCTAGCATGACGGAGTTTCTATACAGCTGGGTGGTGCTATGATGTTAATGATGTTGAACTTTATTTTGTTCATAAGTTATTAGAGTTGCCAACCGTCCCGTCTGGTATTCAGAGAAAATATTACGCGTTTCTTATTGAGGTGAAAAGGAACAGTTTGTCCCGTAATTCAGCTACAATGAAAAAGACACAAAGCTGGAGTTATTCTGTGTCTTTGCTGCACAGCTGCCTCTTCTTCTCTCATTCTCCCCCTCCCTCTCCGTTTCTACTTCAATCATGAAACTGATCAATGATCAGCTGATCGGCTCTCTTGTTTGTTTATCGCTCACTTTGCGCCGAAAGAGGAAACCAGCGGATGTCGCGCTAAACAACAGCAGCACGTTTAAGCTTGATCAGCTGTTGTTAGAATTTATTTAATATTAATTTCTAGTATCAGCTGATGTTTGCTGGAGCCACAGCTGTAAACTGCTGGTCATGATATGGTTTGGTTATCTGGTGAGAGGGAAACATGAAGATGAAACCAGGAGATGTCCTTACTGAATCATCAGAGCTGAACAGGTGATGGAGAAACAGGTTTACCTTTTAGGTGACATGAATGAGTTGGGAAGTTATGAACTGTTTCTGAGAGACAAATAACACCAGGATCCTTTTTTAGGTAGCTGACAGCTGGTAACTGTGCAGGGGCGGGTCTAGCAAAGTGTTGCCAGGGGGCCATGGTAGGGCATTAAAGGGAAAGGGGGGCACAAGAAATACTCTTTCTTATCATTTAAAATGTCTAGCTTTTAAAAAATAATTATTTGAATCTTACAACAAACGATTGATAGATTGATGCATATATACCATCAGAACAGTGTACATCACTGTCACAACAGTGTTTATTTTCATTCAAAGGCTTTATGATTTTTCCTATAATGGTGGGCCGGTCTCTAGTCAAAATGCCCGGGCCAATTTTCTGTCCCAGTCCAGCCCTGTATGCAGCTCATCTGCAGTCTGGTGTTACCTACATCTTCCTATTCAGAAGGCAGAATTTCCGAGTTCTGAGTACAATCGAAAGCACCACGACTGCAGTTTTTGTGTTGGATGTAAAAGGCGCACATGACGCTGTGACGTAGGCTAGAATCATGGCAGCAGTCAATGACGGTCCAGGCGTGGGATTTCTCTCGTGGAAATATGCACATTATCTTTTCCTTTCTATTGGTAGGTGGCACAGTGCACTGTGGCAAGTAAGCAAGCTAGAAGACTGGCAAAGTTATGGAAGCAACACATTAACAAGAGAATTCTGAGTAAAACCAAAGTTACTTTCCCTAGTAACTAGTTACTTTGAA
>NW_024582725.1:302521-326067 GCF_018398535.1 Haplochromis burtoni
AGTAACGAGTAACTTGAAGTAACTGAGTTACTTTTGAGAGAAGTAACTAGTAATGTAACTAAGTTACTATTTTAAAGTAACTTACCCAACACTGGTAATGACTTAAGAATCTTTCCTGCATTCTAGCCACTATGAGCAAAGTAGGAAGTGTTATTATGAAAAAATAAAGAATATCAGGCCAGAACACAAAGAAGAAAATAAGTGGATTACCAGGAGCACCTGATCTCCCAAAAGAAAGGAAGAGTGGAAATAATTTTTAATGGATGACAAGATAGGATGCACTTATGGATATGGTTTCAATATACCAAGTATTAGCCTCTTAAGTCTGATATCATTAGCTATTTCCAGGTCCAAACTCTTCTTTGGTTCTCTAACAAACACTATACCATCACAGAGTTAAAGAATAGCCCAAATACTTTCATCTTCACTTATCAGTGTGGCTGCTTTTTAACATCACTAAAAGGGGAAGTTAGCAAGAAGTTAGCTAACTGAGTGATTTCTAAACATTTTGAAAATCTAAAACAACAGCTCTACTATCACTTTGGACATAAATGAAGACAAAAAAAACTAAAGAAGTGCAATGTTTGTATGGTTATTGAAGTTGGGCTAGCACTTCTATATAATGGGGTGCTACCTGGTGACTAGCTACAGAGATATGGTTAGGCTAATATAAAAACTTGTGCAGAGCTACGATTAAGATGCAATCATATGACAGGGAAAAAAATTCTGAACACAGAAAACTCAGTCAAGAAAAGACCTGAGAGTCATGAATATGCTGCTGTGTGGTTTGGATGACTCTATTTGAAAACTTCCTGTTGCTAAAGCTTCATGTACCCATTGAACTTTTAGCCTCATAGTGATTCTTTTCTAAAGAATTCAGATATTTGGTGTCTTCCAAACCACAATCATGGCAGTGTTAATAAACACTGGACTCTGCACAAAATATGCATATGCACTTTGTATAAATGAGTCCCATTGTTGTCTGAATAGTTAATACTGCAGTATAAGTAATAAAGTTTTGAGTGTGGACAGTGAACATCAGCAATTGAATCAAATATATGTGCAAGTTAAGAAATGATAAAAAAAAAAAAAATGTTTAAAGGAACATGATGTAACTATCTGAACAACCAAACTGGGATCAGAAGTCTGTCATTATGGATTTTTGAACTGTTCTTTTTGATAGCGAATATTTGGATTAGAGGACCGTGTCCTCCAATAGACTATTGTTTCAATGCCTGGGTTGATATTGGATTCAGAAAACTGAAAACTGAATCTGAATATTATCGTCACTTATTCGTCACTTCTGATTCTAGCACTACACACAATAATGATGTGAAAATGCTCATATTTCACTGGTTATAAACACACAAAGGCACTTAAGCTTATTCACCGCCTAAGAACATTAATCTCAAATCCAAATATATTTGGCCTGTGCAAATAAATAATAAACAACAAAATGCTAATGTCGTTCACTATTATTGTGATTTAACTCAGACTTATGTATTCCATTATGTAATGTGATAATATAAATCCTATACCAAAAAACATTTCTTAAGATGTATTACTTGTTTTTCTGTCCCTTCTCTGCTTCTCTCTTCTTGTCCTATCTATGTCCCTCGCAGAGCTGCAGGCAGATGATTGTTACCTCTCCTCCTTCACTTCAGTAACCCAGTCATTTAATCTCTTCTACTCACCTCTGTGACTGCCATTCACACTCCTCTTTGCCTTCCTCGTCTTTCGTCTCTCTGTCAGTCACATAGCTGTCCTTTTCTCCCTCCTTTCAACATCTTGTGTTTCACTCTCCTTCTCTATCATTTATGAACTTTATTATCAAACTTGAATTCAGTGATTTGTGTCACCTTCACTCCTCAAAGTGTACATGTTAATGGACAATACAAGACAGCTGGAGATTTACATGGACACTTATGTTAAGCAGCGTACATTATACTATGCATACCTTTAGAGTTTTTCTACATGTCAAATCTACAGTAGTCCCTTAACACTCATAATATATATATTATATATACTATAATATTATATATATATCTTATATAATGTATAATTATATATATATAGTAATATAATATATAACTAAAGTCCTTATTATAGATGGTAATTTTAATATTTCCCCAGGGCAGCTGGAAATGCACAAATACTGTAGAGCTGAAATAATTATTAAATTAACGGAAAATACAAGAACATTACACTTTTAAGTTAATTTATCATTAAAATTATTTTCAAGTGAAAAGTACAACAATGTACTAATATCTGACATATCTGTTGACATCCACCTTTTCTGCTCTTTTGGGGAAACCCCTCAGTGTTTCCCAAGCCAGCCAAGAAATGTAACCTCTCCTACATGTCCAAGGTCTACACCACAACTTCCTCTTGGTTGGAAGCACCCAGAACAACTTGTTGAAATCCTGATAGGATGCCTGAACCCCCTCAGCTGGCTCTTTTCAATGGCAAAGCATAGCGACTTCAAGCCTCTCCTCATCCTATCTCCTTCAGAGGAAGCTCATTTTCACCACTCACATCCACACACTCATCTTTCACTCCCTATCCAGAGGGCATGACGATATGTGAGGGTAGGATTGTAGATTGGCAAGTTTGTTTTTATGCTCAACTCTCTTCACCACAACAGACTGGTGTCATGTCCATATCACTGCTGATGCCACATCCAATACAACAGTTAATCACTTAGTCATGAACACGACCCCGAGATACTTAAATTCCTCATCTTAGGACAGTGACTCATTTCCCACCCACTTCACCATTTTCTTACTAAGCAGCATGGCCTTATACAGTGGGGCAAAAAAGTATTTAGTCAGCCACCGATTGTGCAAGTTCCCCCACTTAAAATGATGACAGAGGTCAGTAATTTGCACCAGAGGTACACTTCAACTGTGAGAGACAGAATGTGAAAAAAAAATCCATGAATCCACATGGTAGGATTTGTAAAGAATTTATTCGTAAATCAGGGTGAAAAAATAAGTATTTGGTCAATAACAAAAATACAACTCAATACTTTGTAACATAACCTTTGTTGGCAATAACAGAGGTCAAACGTTTACTATAGGTCTTTACCAGGTTTGCACACACAGTAGCTGGTATTTTGGCCCATTCCTCCATGCAGATCTTCTCGAGAGCAGTGATGTTTTGGGGCTGTCGCCGAGCAACACGGACTTTCAACTCCCGCCACAGATTTTCTATGGGGTTGAGGTCTGGAGACTGGCTAGGCCACTCCAGGACTTTCAAATGCTTCTTACGGAGCCACTCCTTTGTTGCCCGGGCGGTGTGTTTTGGATCATTGTCATGTTGGAAGACCCAGCCTCGTTTCATCTTCAAAGTTCTCACTGATGGAAGGAGGTTTTGGCTCAAAATCTCACGATACATGGCCCCATTCATTCTGTCCTTAACACGGATCAGTCGTCCTGTCCCCTTGGCAGAAAAACAGCCCCATAGCATGATGTTTCCACCCCCATGCTTCACAGTAGGTATGGTGTTCTTGGGATGCAACTCAGTATTCTTCTTCCTCCAAACACGACGAGTTGAGTTTATACCAAAAAGTTCTACTTTGGTTTCATCTGACCACATGACATTCTCCCAATCCTCTGCTGTATCATCCATGTGCTCTCTGGCAAACTTCAGACGGGCCTGGACATGCACTGGCTTCAGCAGCGGAACACGTCTGGCACTGCGGGATTTGATTCCCTGCCGTTGTAGTGTGTTACTGATGGTGACCTTTGTTACTTTGGTCCCAGCTCTCTGCAGGTCATTCACCAGGTCCCCCCGTGTGGTTCTGGGATCTTTGCTCACCGTTCTCATGATCATTTTGACCCCACGGGATGAGATCTTGCGTGGAGCCCCAGATCGAGGGAGATTATCAGTGGTCTTGTATGTCTTCCATTTTCTGATGATTGCTCCCACAGTTGATTTTTTCACACCAAGCTGCTTGCCTATTGTAGATTCACTCTTCCCAGTCTGGTGCAGGTCTACAATACTTTTCCTGGTGTCCTTCGAAAGCTCTTTGGTCTTGGCCATGGCGGAGTTTGGAGTCTGACTGTTTGAGGCTGTGGACAGGTGTCTTTTATACAGATGATGAGTTCAAACAGGTGCCATTCATACAGGTAACGAGTGGGGGACAGAAAAGCTTCTTACAGAAGACGTTACAGGTCTGTGAGAGCCAGAGATTTTCCTTGTTTGAGGTGACCAAATACTTATTTTCCACCCTAATTTACGAATAAATTCTTTACAAATCCTACCATGTGAATTCATGGATTTTTTTTTCACATTCTGTCTCTCACAGTTGAAGTGTACCTCTGGTGCAAATTACTGACCTCTGTCATCATTTTAAGTGGGGGAACTTGCACAATCGGTGGCTGACTAAATACTTTTTTGCCCCACTGTAGTTTGAGGTGTTAATTTTCATCCCAGCTGCTTCATAGTCTGCCACGAACCTCTCCAGTGCCACTTTGAGATCATCATTCAGTGAAGCTAACAAAAGCACATCATCTGCAAAAAGTAGAGACAAACTCCTGAGACCACCAAGTCAGTCACCCTCTGCTTCTTGACTGCACCTAAAAATGTGCAGAATCAGTAGACAGGAACTTTCTTCCCCTCCCTGAGGTCACCTGATGGTTTGCCAGAATCACTTGAAGGCTGTCTGATATCTGCTCATGTATGATCCTTCGTGTAAGAAAGTAGATTATAATATCATTTACATGTATTATTTTTGATATAAATGTAAATAAAAAAACTATGATAACTTTGGCTTCAGAAAATGATAAAAAGTATTTGTTCTTTCCACAATAAATTACTAAAAAGACAAAACAAAAACAATGACATAAATTATTTAGAGTAAAAGAAAGTGTTGGTTGTAGTTGTCTCTTTGAAATAGTTAAGATAAAAGAAAACGTCAAAGTAGTAACATACTATCATAAGATCAGAAGGCAACAACATAAAAATAAATGATAAAGGTTTTCAGGAACCAAAGATGGAAGATTTTGAGTTGATGTTATGCATCACTAGTGTCTGACAGATGTGCAACTGAGCAAGTTATGTTAAATGTTATGGAATAAAGGGATCTAGAGCCCCTCGCCAGTTGTCGGCGCATCGTAGGAAGTCACAGTTTTCAAGATTAAAACAGATTTTGAATTGTACCTTCAAATCCACTGTGAAATTTATGTTGGCAATTCCTAGTGGTGATATAGCAAGCACAAGGAAAACAGTTACAGGAATTGCTTAATCTTTTTAAAAAATATAAACATAGAAGGGCTTGGTACATTTAAACAACTCTACACGTGTTAAAAAAATGCTGACTTTCAGTTCTTTGTGATGTTCGGTATTTGATTTCTAGTAGGAAATTTCAGTAGTCAAATCTGTATCCATGCTTAAATCTCTACCAAAAGACACATTTAGATTGATTATGAAATTGTGTGAATGCATACGTTTTAATGACATTAATCCATTCCAAACAGAAGCACAAATACAACAGCAGCTCCATATCTCATGTCCTTAATGCTTGTCATTCAAATTTGTTTGAACAAACAAAGACAGGAACAATTTTCAAACAAGTCCATTCTTGACCTCAATCTGTTAGTCAGTCACTCCTCAGCCTGCCAACTCATCCGGGACAAATTTACTGACTTGACCAACCCTCTGTGTATACTGCAGAAATAGCTTGTGTCTCAAACTGGATGTCACCTCACAAATTACAAACAACACATTAGTGGAACTTGCACATGGAAAAAAAAACGTGCTCTGAGTGCAGAGGCGTAATGGTGGATGGATAAGGCAGATTTGAAAATTTTATGAGATGACTGCGATGACTACAAATGAAAGCTGATTTAGTTTTGTTTTTACCGTCAGTGTGTTACTTGAGTTGTTTTGTCTGTAAAATTAAAGCTCAACTGAGTCTGTCAGCTAAATACAAATGTTCAGCCATTACAGACGCATTATGTTAAGCTAATGACCGTAATATAAAAAGAGAAGCCAAAGAAATGTCATTAGAGGCACTTTATTTAACAATAATGAAAAGTGACATATAAGTCAGCTGGAGAAGCTTTGGAAAGAGGTCAGAAGAAAGACAAGACCCCAAAAATAGTTTATGGAAATGCTTGCAATATGATATAAACTGAGTGAGAAGCACTTTGAGAAAAGCCATAACAGCTTGCTTTGTGTGTGCCAAACACTGAGTGGCTCTTTTATTATTGATTAGCAATAGTTAGAGAAGTAGATTAAAAATGACAAGTACAATTTTGACTCAGACACAAGACACGCACAGGGTTCTCAGTATGAAATAGTCTCATAAATATGCATAAGTCTCGATATATTTATAGATCAGTATTTCTGGTGTTGCCTGTGTATATGTGTACAGCAAGGCTGTAGTCATGTTCATTGGATCCACCCACACAGTGACCTTAAACATCTCATATTAATCATTTTGAACACATTCTTGTAAATTCTTAAATGAGTAATGTCACATACACACACTCATACATACAACAATGAAATATCAGTGTTGACAACATGGCTTCCAGTTGCATTTACCTGTCTCCTTTTGTCACTGAAACGTTGTGTAGTGTAGCATAACATCTCTCTGGCTGTGTGTGTTTGTGCGTGCGCATGTGAGTCAGTGCACATGCCTGTCTGTGACTGTATAATTTAATAAGTACAGACAAAAAAAATTCTCCCTGCCTCCCAAGTTAACCTGTTCATCTACAACTTTAGCTATGATTGTGTTAAATGTCAAGTGATTTAGCAATTTAACATTTTGAAAATTGTGGATTTTATGCAGTTTGTCCTAGTAAGATTTACGAGTAACAGATTAAAGCGAGACCTAAAGCCTTCACCCCTGTACTGGGGAGCTCAGTGGTCTATGTTTTGCTGTGGAAGGTAACAGGTTTATTTTACAGCCCTCTGCTGCAAACACCCTGCCTCCACATACCCTCATTATCTTTATGTTCAATTCAGTTCGATTCAATTTTATTTATATAGCGCCAAATCACAACAACAGTCGCCTCAAGGCGCTTTATATTGTATAGTAGATTGTACAATAATAGATACAGAGAAAAACCCAACAATCATATGACCCCTATGAGCAAGCACTTTGGCGACAGTGGGAAGGAAAAACTCCCTTTTAACAGGAAGAAACCTCCGGCAGAACCAGGCTCAGGGAGGGGCGGGGCCATCTGCTGTGACCGGTTGGGGTGAGAGAAGGAAGACAGGATAAAGACATGCTGTGGAAGAGAGACAGAGGTTAATAACAGATATGATTCAATGCAGAGAGGTCTGTTAATACATAGTGAGTGAGAAAGGTGACTGGAAAGGAAAAACTCAATGCATCATGGGAATCCCCAGCCTACGTCTATTGCAGCGGCATAGTAACGGAGATGGACACAAGTGCAGAAACCAAACCGGAAGCGAGATGGTAAGTAAACAAAGGATTTATTTCCACCCACAGTAAACAAAAGTGAACACAAAACAACGCCACCACGCTAGTGGCGCACAGAAAAACCTCCAGGAGCTAACTCTGAGAACAAGAAAGACAGGTGAGTTGTCACACGGGTTCAGGACAGAGCAATCTCTCTTCACTTGACTAACATGGGATAGCAGATACTCAGGCGGTGAACGGTTGAGTGCGCAGGTCTGATATACTGCCGGAATAATTGCCCACAGGTAGTCAGCCAGGGAGGAGCAACCACTCTCCGCATACATAGTGAGTGAGAAAGGTGACTGGAAAGGAAAAACTCAATGCATCATGGGAATCCCCCGGCAGCCTACGTCTATTGCAGCATAACTAAGGGAGGATTCAGGGTCACCTGGTCCAGCCCTAACTATATGCTTTAGCAAAAAGGAAAGTTTGAAGCCTAATCTTGAAAGTAGAGATAGTGTCTGTCTCCTGAATCCAAACTGGAAGCTGGTTCCACAGAAGAGGGGCCTGAAAACTGAAGGCTCTGCCTCCCATTCTACTTTTAAATACTCTAGGAACAACAAGTAGGCCTGCAGAGCGAGAGCGAAGTGCTCTAATGGGGTGATATGGTACTACAATGTCATTAAGATAAGACGGGACCTGATTATTTAAGACCTTGTATGTGAGGAGCAGGATTTTGAATTCAATTCTGGACTGAAGGAAGGCCAATACAGGAGAAATCTGCTCTCTCTTTCTAGTCCCTGTCGGTACTCTTGGTGCAGCATTTTGGATTAACTGAAGGTTTTTCAGGGAGTTTTTAGGACTTCCTGATAATAATGAATTGCAGTAGTCCAACTTGGAAGTAATAAATGCACGAACTAGTTTTTCAGCATCACTCTGAGACAGGATATTTCTAATTTTAGAGTTTTTGCACAAATGGAAGAAAGCAGTCTTACATATGTCTGTTGCATTCCTCCTCTTCTTCACCCCCAAATGAAATCTGTGGGTCTGACTCTGACAAACACCTCCTGCTTGACTGCGATATGTAACCAGCTTAGGAGACAGGTGAGAAAACTGCACCAAAGCAAGGCTGCAGGCCATCATAGCCTGAAACTGTATCTGAAGCAAGAGAATGAAATAGTCTCTATACACTCTGCAGTTTGCAGATCAACCAAGTCTGGGAGTGGATGTTGCAATTACATACATAAGAACTCCATAGAGCTCACTCCCATCAGGATGGCTGTGTGTGCATGGTGATAATCAAATTATTTGGGTCCTCCAGTGCGTTCATCACAATCCAACCTCTGGTACTGAGAAAGAAGCTATGAGGAATGTCAGTAGACCATGATATGGTGACATGTCTATTGACTGATTTCAGATAGAAGGACAGCTAACATGGCCCATTTCTTGAGAGGAGATATTGATGTGGTGGAGGGATACAAGTACATGACACCCACACTAGCAACTGGAGAACTTAAACACCAGCAGAGAGGCTGTATACAAAAAGGGGATGGGCATCTCCTAGTGAGATTGAGAGTCTTTGTAATTTGCATTTAAATGTTCATCTGTTTCTGGGTGTTTGTTATCACAGTGTACTTACATACTGGGATACTAACATACTGAATAAACTGATGAGGAATTCTTGCTGCAAACTGAATACATTTGAAGCTATGGTGGAGAGCATGGCACTAAACTGTCATTCACCTCTTGATAATCGTGACTACCCTCTGCATCACTCACTGAGCAGGTGGCTCTTTTTCTAACAGTGATTGAGCTTCAGTGCTGCAAGAACAGAAACAGGAAATTTTGCACATCTTATGTAAGTCATATCTACAGTGCAGCACATGTATTACATTCTTTATACACTGTTATAATGAGCCATTTTATTGTTTTTTAATTTTATTGTGGTGTTTTTATTAGATTTAGTAAGCTGTTTTGCTGTATTGATCTTTTTTACTGCCATATACATTATTATCTCATATTCATATTTCAGTTTTTTAATTATGTTATTACTTGATAATTTTCTTATTTATTGCATTTTTTTTGTTCCCACATTAGTTTTGCCCTATTAAGAGATTTGATTTGCAATGTTGGGTTTTGAGATAAATTAATCTAAGCTTAAATGTCATTATATGACAAACATATGAAAACACAAAGGAACTTCCCAAATTTGGGAAAATCAAAGTGTAGCTTACCTTATTTCATTATTTGTTATTTGAATTTAGCTTCCCCTGTAGAGAGAAGGTCACTATATTGGGGTATGACATGCAGCGACGGGCTAGGATGCTGTGATAAGGCCTCAGCAATAAGTTGCGTGCTCTGTACCAACTGAGCTTAGGAGGATGCTTGTCACCTGTCTTGCTGTACTGTGTACGTGGCATTTCAAATCCATTGTGAATATTCTATGCACTGAGTACAGTATGCAACTACAAATTTTATGGAAGTTGACAATTTACACCAGCAGAGTATGTCACGCAAGTTAAGAGTGTAAGAGATGTGAGCAGGCTTTGAATTCATGAGACTCTTAAGGGCTCTTAAAAAGGGCTGGGGCTACACTTCTGCCAGTTTTAATTCAGCTCAAAAGGAGGAATTGTAGAAGATTGAAGTATAGGGAGAACATTGGATAGACCAAGAAGACTAAATTGAGTGGCTTTCAATATTTGACTTTTTAATTAGCCTTTTTAACTTTTATTTATAAAGTTGTATCTGTATCTGATAAAGTGCAGATATGAAAACTGAATGTTTCAAAAGTGTCTAGTGCCTGGAAAAACATTGCCCCAATGATTATGAATTGTGTTGTGGTCTGGGTGAGAATCCAAAAAAAAAAAAAAAAAAAAAAAACTACTTTGAAGCACCATTTTCTTTCATAATATTTCAGAACATCACCATAGGAGTACCAGCTCTGTCTGTCATTTGAGTCTCGCCTTGCATACCTATTGATTTTTTTCATTGATTTTTTATTAACTGCTCCTAGAAGAAGCTGAGGATAGGTCATGTCCATTGCAATAACTGCCATTTGTTCTCCCACAGTCAAACTTAAAGAACAATCAGTAAATCGGAATAAAAATTCCGATTTAATGATCCTTGTGCTGGTGTTTAATAAGCATTACACCTTCTAGTTGCTTCTAGAAACCTTCCCAACTTGTGCACTGTGTTACTTCACAGAAAGTTATCGATTCATTTGCAACTATAAATCAGACAATGGACTGAATTCACAATGGAAAATTTGTTTTCTATGCAGTAACACTTTGCTTCACACGATTCAAACAAGTATGAAAACAGTCTGCAACTGAGAGTCTCACTGTAACTCTTTCACGCTATAACTAATGTAATTGCGTATTTGTGTGTTAAAGATATACATTTCAAATACCCTGATCTCAGAGCATGCTTGGTCATGGATAGAATTGCTTTAGAATTCTCTCTCTCTCTGACTGTGGGATGTATTTCTCTAAAGCTAATCTTATGAGAGAATGAAACAGAGGACCAAATTGGATTTCTTAGCAGTGAGGCTGATTAATTAGTAGCATCAATTAACATGAACACTCATTAGCATGGAGAGTTAGCTTTGAGGCATTTGTGTCTGCTGAAAACAGTTTACTCCTGCCACTACTCAGATCATGAAAAGACCAGTGTTTTTCTTTTTTCTGATCAGGGTTGGACATGGCGAAGCAAAGGAACATAAATACAACGTTGACATATCATTAATTTAAAAGCAAAGAGGGAGAAATCAAACATGACTAGACCAAGGGGAAGGAAAACTAGAAACACGGACATGAGACAAGGGACCGTCAAAGTAAAACAGGAAGTATAACAGACGTGGACTAAAGCCTAATCTAAATCTAAAGCCTAATCTATTTTTTTTCTTCTTTTTTTTTCTTTTCTGATTATAAAGAAGCCTTAGCTCCATTGCATTAAGGGTTAGGGTTCTATATGTGTTTTGTATTCTGGTATGAATACAAAACACATCTGGCTTTTGCTTTCTCTGTGCACAAGGTAGGCTATGTCAGTTTGAGCTCATACTTCTGTCATAGATCCATAAGCATAGAGGGATCCAAACTTCAAGTACTGGTGTTTATTCAAACACATCAAAACAAACACAAGTGTTTATTTCCAAGTATAGGATTATTTGCAATCGCCATAATGACTATATGGGTTACTTGGTCTGCAGTGAACATGCTTCCTCTGCCCCCAGCATCTGGTCATCTAGCAATTCTGTAAAGTAACAATTTCAGTATTTTTACATCAATGGTATTGGTGTGTTTCTCATTGGCATATGGCAGTGCTACAAATCTTTGTGCAAAGTGACTGTACTAACCGATTTTCATTTCAAGATGTCCTTATGATGCTTGCTACAGTGTAGCAGCTCGAGTTAGTCTGGACCCGTTGGCGACCTACCCTCACGGTCATTCCACGGTTGATTACATGGTCCACTATTGTAGCTCTGATGTCATCAGCAATTCTATTTCTTACTCTTCCTACCCTTCCTCTCCCCCCTCCTCGTCTTCCTCTCCCCCCTCCTTGTCCTTGTCGTCCTCTTCATCCTACTTCTTCACCTCCACGTCCTCTTCCTCGGCCTCCTCTACTTCTCACTCTTTCTGCTCCCTCCATTGTACTCCGCACACACAACTTACCTGTATTATAGTGCTTAGGCTGATTGCAAAGTGAACTAATTATCTAAAAAAGTTTTCACATGTGAAAGTGTGCCAGACAGTTGGCAAATTAGTGTTAATGATAGCCATACATGTGTATACTTTTGCTAGGAGTGTGTTGGAAATTTGGTAATTGAGTGCTGTGCAGTGAATTGTGCCTACAGTTTTGCAAAGTGTGTGTTACAAAATTGCAAACTGAGTGCAAAGCAGTTTTTGTGCTTTCAGTTTTGCAAACTCAGTGAGTGGTTTTGCTATAAGTCTGAATAGTTTTAGAGATTGTGCTACAGGAATCACAGTTAGGGTTTAAGCATTCAGAAAAAACTGTAATACATCTGTAGTCCAGGTCCCTGCGTTTTTCCCTTTCCTGTCCCTATGCTCTCCATTTTCTCCTTTGTCTCCACCTTTGTTTTGAAAGTCTTATCCTACACAAAACCTAATGCAACATTTCATAGACTGTCCACTACTAAATAATGAATCAATGAATGCTTGAACATATTAGAACATAGGAAAGGAATATCTTTAAGGGAAGAGCTGAAATGCTGAAACTGAGGCCCAAGTGTGTGGCTAAACCTTCTTAGAGGTTACCACTGCCTGGTCATTCACTGTCCCAGTGCACATTATTTAATTGCGTTTCATTATTCACTGCTAATTTATTACGCTCTGTGAAAGAGAAAATTAATGCACCAGTTTAATTGAATTGTTATGTCTCTACACAAGTGTGCTTGTTAGTGGGCCCTCTCACTGTGTTTTGCTGTTCTGAATATGCGCTGTATCTTCTGGCTTAAAATGAATTGTGACAAGAACTTATTATACTGTCAGAGGAAAGTTGTTTTGGTTTTTTTTTTTTTTTTGAAAACTTTGACAAAGTGCAAAATGAATCATTAGCGACTCTCACAGGATTTTGTCTGGAATTCTTTTCTGCTGCCTTAGACAGTTTCAGGCAGTTATTTTTATCCCAATTAAATTGGCATACCCTATAGGTGTTTAGCATTTTACTGCAAAGCATGGACCTGCCTCAGAGAAAACAAAAAATAAACTAATAAAATAAAATAAAAAACTGATTTGAAACAATGTGTCACAACAGCAGTTAACCTAAAAAAAACCCCACATAATTGTACCCACTTTATATCCATAAATGAACAAGTGTAAAGTAGAAACTGGTAGTAGACGTGTGCCTCCATGAATCCCACTGTGCTGGGATCTTTTGTTAACGCGACAAGAACACAGTGCAGCAAAGTAAAGCTCTCAGCGGCTTTCAAGAAGTTTCTTGACTTCTCTGTAGCAGTTCTGATGTTTGGGTTCCTCTGTTTTAAAAGTCTAGATATCAAATGAGGCAAACTTTTTACTTTACTTCTAAAAATAGTTGTGTAGTGCACCCTTTCCACTAAAATAAAAGACTTATGGTTCTAAGCAGATTTACTTTGCAGCATTGCACGGAATGAAACATGAAACCAAGAGATAACAGAAACAATCATTAGTTGGAGTCGATAAGATTTTGAATTGTGCCTTTGTTTGTCACTACGGGTCATCATGTCAACCGCAGGATATGCTGTGGTTTATGCAATTGTCTACAGTGTAGAAAGAGGGTGGCTGCATGACTGTAAAACTGATATTATGGCAGACTGGGACTGATTAATTACTAGCCTCAATTAACACAGAGTCTCATTAGTGTGTGGATTAGCTCTGTGACTTCCTATCCAATGTTCCCTCTAATTTTTCACGTGTCTGAGCGAACACACAAACTCCCTGAGCGTCCCTTGGACCACTGTGAGCAACAGCAGACGTGTGCACTGTGGTCACGCCAGCATCGAATCCATCCAAGTTACATGGTTTATTAAAATAATCAAATTACAGCGTTTATGTTAGACTACTTTTAATTAACTGCTTTAGCCCACTTACAATGAAAATTTAAAAAATCTTGTTCATGACCTGTGTAGCATGTTAACACTATTGGAAGTAAAAATAACTTGAACTCCAATTTTGAAAACAAAACTTTCTTTTTTTTCTTTTTTTTTTTATAAAGCTCTGACTTGTATTATGAGTCTGTGGTCTGGGAGAGAGTCCTGTAACTCTGTCTGCAAAATACAGTAAATAATGACCAATGCTGGGCAATTAATTATATATTTACTTCTTCAAACAACAAAGTTTTTTGCAGCTGTTTACCTAAAAATGCAGCCAAGGCGTTTTTTTTAAATAAACATTTCAAACTATTTACAGAACAATCAGCTGTTCTGCATCAAATTTGATGCCACACAAATTATTTGTGCCACTCCAAAAAATAATTTCTGTCCACTATGAGATAAAGGAGAACAACAGCCTGATACCTGCAGGCCTGACAACAGGAGATGTATCACTCCTGTAACACCTGTAACATTCAGCAGTCGCCTCATTGTTCTGACACACACAACAAACTATTGACTACACTACACACTAACTACACAAGATTTGTGCTAAACGTTGCAAATCTCTCATATCTCAAAACACCTCAGTCACTCCTAACACTTCCCCCCTTACTTCCATTTTCCTTATAAAACGCTATGTACTGTGGAAAAAATGGTGAAAACAAACAACGATAGTAATCAGGGAGAAAACCAACCATTGCATATATTTTTTATCATAACTCTGGTTTTACGTGGCCTATCAACACAATTTAAAAACTGGTATAAAGTCCACAGTTTTTCTGTCAATTGTTCCGTCTGTCCTGCTCACATCTCCAATGGTTGTACACGTTGTCATTAACGTGGCTTCACTCCACATCAGCCGCTTTGCCAGCTAAAACACCAGTGTCGGCACATAAGGACGCTGTCATAGCCTGTCAGCAACGTTGATTAGCTGCGTATATACGAATGTGATTCGCATCACTGGCTGGCCTATGGGATAAGGTGGCATCGTTCTAATCCCATACAGGAGCAGCCAGTCACATACTGACTAACACTGCGAAACAGAATTGATAATGTATTTATTTTCATTTCAATTCAGGTTAGATTTTTTTTGTGTGTGCAACGCAGATTTTCTGTGCGCAGAGACCGTGCCAGCAGTGCGCAATTGCGCACGCGGGCAGCTTAGAGGGAACATTGTTCCTATGTCTTGTGTGGGTGAAGTTTTTATTGCTTACACCTTCCCAACTCTACTCTGTCTCTTATGATTTGTCTTTCTCTTTCAAACCTCTATTTCTGTCTCTTTCTTCCCTCTTGTGTGTTTCTAACCTACACTAACTGTAATTAGTAGCAACTGTTCATCATCCCTGTAATGCATGTGTGCATGTGTTCTTATGCTGCGTGAGGGCAACTTTGTGTTTGTTAACGTGTTTGTGTCCTTATTCTCTATTCTAATTAATGAGATGGTCTTTGAAATTGCTAATTGCTGCCTTTTTGACCCAGCTAAGGTTTTATTAAGGTGTGCAGTTGCTAATGTGAATGAGTCAGAGTTGTGTACAAGAGCTCAGTAAATCATTCTAATAAATTGAGTGTCTGAAAAACTGGCAGCCTTGTTCTTCTTAAAATATCATCAACAGGAATCTGTTTACCATTTCCTCCATTTTTTATTCACACTCAAATCAGATTTCATTGCTCTCCCACTTTGTAGTGTTTTCAAAACGAAATTGCCATAATAGACATGAAAGCGCAGATTGTAGTTCTCACAGTAATAGCTCTTTTGCACTTTTTTGTCTTGAAACAAGAGTTAACCTGATGGTTGTGCTTTGACAGTTTGCAATTCTCAACAGTCCTGACAGCTGAAGGTGGTGATGCAATGATGTGGGGAATGTTTTATCAGCTTGTGACTCAACAAAACCCTCAGAAACCCTCCTTTGACTACAAACCTTTAAAGTACTAGGCTGATATCAGACGAATCCGTCAACCCAGACTCTGAAGGCTATTCGGTTTTTGCTAACCAATCACTGGATCAAATGTATTCATCTGAATATTGCCATTTTAAGGAAGCACCAATGTCATGTACAAGTTTTGATTTTGATGTGGTTTTAAGAGTGGACCAGAGTAAAGAAAAAGCTGTTTCTCTCGTCATCATTTCCCTACGGTGGCCCTGAGAGGCCAAACGGACTGCAACTTCAGAAAACACTTGCAAAAAGAAAAACACTTGCAAAAAGAAAAATGCTGCAAAAGCACACAAAGCACAATGGAAATAGGAAAAAAGACAACGGAAATGTTTCTGGGGAGACAATAACCGGACGGACCAGTTGCACGAACCAAAACATGTATGTATGGCTGTATCCCAATTCAGGGACTGTTTCCCAATTTAGGTTCTGCAGCCTTAAAGTACGCAGCCTTAACGGTCCTCAAGGGCCGCGTACTCAAAGACTGCTGAGGCCGGAAGTGCGAGGCTTGTAGGCTTGTGAAATGGGACGGTCTAGCCTCCGTCGCGCTGCCCAGGTTGCCTAGCAACCATGATACTAACAGCTGGAAACGTTTCATACAGCTTTGTTTGACAGAAATGAAGGAGAACATATTTTGTACATTTGTTTCTACATGAGCTTTGTGTGATTTGATAAGTATCTGAGGCTGAGACCACAGGACTGTAAAACATGATTGTTGGGCTTCATTTTTGTACTGAACAGTCATTTAAGATTAGCTAGTAAATAACAATTAGCTAATCTTGTTCATGAGACTAAAGTCATCTCACTTTGGTAATGTAAATATAATATGGCCAATATTATATTAATCATTATTAGTTATTACAGCAGTGAACATGAACTCTGTGCCAAACACTGAGCTTCAGTAAAGATTCAAGTTGCATTTATTTATATTTCCTATCACCTTAAATCTTCACTTAAACACAAGTATCTGTGACAGTGTATATATAGATGTATTATATATAAGAGACAAATATTGTTCTTTTAATATGTTGGCATTACTAAATTTGGCTCAATGCTTACATATATGTGTAAAAAGAAAATGTACGAGCTGTGATAACTGTTTCTGATAAAATGAAGAGTAGACTGATATATGAAATATTCCTTTATTGGGTGAGAAAATCAGACCATGTCATAACTGCTTTAAGTCATACAGAATAGATATCAGAGCCTTAAACAGGCTGGCTTCTGCTAAATGGGTCAAACTGGGCAGAAAGTATCCAAACACATAACATCCTTATAGAATATGATGTAACACTATAGATCAACTTACCTCAGAATATATAAAGCATATAAACAATTACAGCAATATGATGCAACAAACACAGCAGTGCTACTAATCCAAAATACTCAAAGCTTCATAGAACTGAAACAAACATTTATTTTTAGCTCCATTCTGCTGCTGATACATACTTTAGGTTTCTGAACATTAAACTTGTTGCTGCCTTTCATAGTGTGTAACTTGAAGGCCCTGAGTACTTTCTCCCACACTGAAAACACTGGGATGATAAAATTATTTGAACATTACCTAATAAGACTGATTCAGCACAGACAGTTATGTTAAACTTTCCTAGCAGTCCTTCACAAACAGGGAACAGTCTGTCTATTCTCTCCATCTGTCAGCTGCTGCTGGCTCTTCCTCCTCCTCTTCCTCACACACTGCTGAGTTTGTCCTGGTGGATCATCAGGGTGCAAAGCCTCACAGATGATGTGCAGCAGTGGGTCCCTCAGTCTGTCCTCACTCTGGACACTTGCAGTTGTCACACATGGAAATCAAATGTGTGATAAGCTGCAGGATTCAAACACAAGTGTAACTTATAAACACATGTTCATACTTTTATTCCACAATCAGAGAGAAAGAAACAGAGAGAGAGTGCAGGACAGACAGACAGGTGACAGTCTCAGCTGTATACACTGCTACAAACAGGAGGATTTAGTGTTTGTGTTATTACGAGTGCTAAACAAGAAGAGTTCCCAGATGGTGCAGTGGACACATGTGTGACTGCTGTGATTAAAGCATCTTTCTTTCAGCTTAACGAGTGAACCGTCAGCTCGTTCAAACACACGTTAAAGTCCGTTTGGCTCGACACCACCGAACAGAGGCAGCAATATAACATAGCTAACATTAACAGTGCAGTGAATCCTGCTTGTGCCGTGATATTCAGGACTGCAAACTGAGCAGCATCACTGACTTTCAGCCTGTTGTGTTTGTGGATATATGACTGACTTTAATTATCCACAAAATCATCACATTCTCTGTAAGATTAAGGTCGACTATCTAACGGCTAACATTTGCACATAAATAAGTGACATAATATTCAGAACTTACTTTTGAAAGTTTACTCTTTGGCCGCTCCACTTCTTTGAAGTGTCTCCCAGTCCCAGTGCACTTGTTAGCATGTTTTGGTTCGTGCAACTGGTCCGTCCGGTTATTGTCTCCCCAGAAACATTTCCGTTGTCTTTTTTCCTATTTCCGTTGTGCTTTGTGTGCTTTTGCAGCGTTTTTCTTTTTGCAGCATTTTTCTTTTTGCAAGTGTTTTTCTTTTTGCAGCATTTTTCTTTTTGCAAGTGTTTTCTTAAGTTGCAGTCCGTTTGGCCTCTCAGGGCCACCGTATTTCCCTCCATTTGTCATTCAGTTGAAACCACAATGGTCTAAAAAACCCTTTCGTTGAGTACAGTTTGAAAAGCTGGAATGAGTAATATTTTAGGACATCTAGGTTACAGGCTGATTTTCCATTAAACATGCAACAAAGAGATGCCTCGTACTTTTTGTAGACAGTTTAATATTTGTCAGTAAACCCATACCTTTAAGGCTTTGTTTTTAATTAGTATTTCTTATTGTGAGAGATGAGATCTGGGCCTGAGAATTGCCCCTTGTAGGGAGGACTGGGTTGTTTTCCCATTTATAAGCACAGGTGCAGGTAATTAGGGTCTTTCTCTTGTTGTTTAAACCCAGAGTCTTGTGCGGGAATTCCTGGTGCGCGTAGTGTGAGTTGTGGCATTTAGCCTTCTTAATCTTTCTAAAGGTGGATTGGTGGGGGTTTCATAGCCCCCTGTTGGAGAGGCAGGCTATAGAAAAATGTTCTGCTCGAGTCTCTGTGGAGTGTGATGGTAAAATCAGTTTTTACCCTTTAGGAGAAAGCTTTGTTTGATCCCCATGGGATATCTGTAGTGGACTGTGCCACCTCTTTTTGATACTTATCAGAGTGGAGTTCTAACCTGGAGACGGATAATTGAAAGACAGCTGTATCGTAGAGCAGGAGGGATATTCCTTTCGAGGTAACCTGCACAGTATGCTTATATCTTGCTTTAATTTACATATCGCCAAGCTTTTGCTTGTGGATTTCTGCTTGGCCATCAAAGACTTTTCTTACATCCTTTTTTTTTTTTGCCCCTTTAGGGCTGCAGTGTAGATTGTCTGCATTCCACCTGTGACACAAGGCAGCTTTTTTTTCCTTTTTATATTCCCGGCAGTGCTTGTCCTGTATTTACGTGTCCGGCTACTTACTGTCTTGCAGCACAATTTGTTTTATTGTAGTATTTACTCTTTAAATAAAGACCTTTTTTTGTATGTGTTATTTGGTGCTACTTTTACATGTACATGTTCTATGTCAACATTAAACCGTGTGAACTGAATGCATGCCCATAGCTTGTCTCATATTTAAATTGTGCCACCTGTGGGTCACTTTACCTTTTTAAAAGGTAGTTTTTTTTCAGTGGAATATTATCTTTGGGTTTTTGATTTGGTCTGTGTAATAACTTTTTAGAGAATTCTTTAAAATGACCATTTAAATCAAGGGAAATTAATACATTATTTGATCAAAAGAAATTGTTATGTATAGTTGTTAGTCACTTGCACTAAGACCAGAAAAACACTGTTAAAAGCAATGTGACGAATACTGTACAGAACTTGGGCGTACACTTGTCAATCTATCCTCCACCAGTTTAAAGCATGAAATATTGAAATCCCTTCTCGGATGGAAAAAAAAAAGTATAATGTGACCAAATGGCAAAATTGTAAAGAGCTTTGAAGGTCTCGAAAAGTGCTATATAAATGCAATCCATTATTACAGGGAGTGCAGAATTATTAGGCAAATGAGTATTTTGTCCACATCATCCTCTTCATGCATGTTGTCTTACTCCAAGCTGTATAGGCTCGAAAGCCTACTACCAATTAAGCATATTAGGTGATGTGCATCTCTGTAATGAGAAGGGGTGTGGTCTAATGACATCAACACCCTATATCAGGTGTGCATAATTATTAGGCAACGTCCTTTCCTTTGGCAAAATGGGTCAAAAGAAGGACTTGACAGGCTCAGAAAAGTCAAAAATAGTGAGATATCTTGCAGAGGGATGCAGCAGTCTCAAAATTGCAAAGCTTCTGAAGCGTGATCATCGAACAATCAAGCGTTTCATTCAAAATAGTCAACAGGGTCGCAAGAAGCGTGTGGAAAAACCAAGGCGCAAAATAACTGCCCATGAACTGAGAAAAGTCAAGCGTGCAGCTGCCAAGATGCCACTTGCCACCAGTTTGGCCATATTTCAGAGCTGCAACATCACTGGAGTGCCCAAAAGCACAAGGTGTGCAATACTCAGAGACATGGCCAAGGTAAGAAAGGCTGAAAGACGACCACCACTGAACAAGACACACAAGCTGAAACGTCAAGACTGGGCCAAGAAATATCTCAAGACTGGTTTTTCTAAGGTTTTATGGACTGATGAAATGAGAGTGAGTCTTGATGGGCCAGATGGATGGGCCCGTGGCTGGATTGGTAAAGGGCAGAGAGCTCCAGTCCGACTCAGACGCCAGCAAGGTGGAGGTGGAGTACTGGTTTGGGCTGGTATCATCAAAGATGAGCTTGTGGGGCCTTTTCGGGTTGAGGATGGAGTCAAGCTCAACTCCCAGTCCTACTGCCAGTTTCTGGAAGACACCTTCTTCAAGCAGTGGTACAGGAAGAAGTCTGCATCCTTCAAGAAAAACATGATTTTCATGCAGGACAATGCTCCATCACACGCGTCCAAGTACTCCACAGCGTGGCTGGCAAGAAAGGGTATAAAAGAAGAAAAACTAATGACATGGCCACCTTGTTCACCTGATCTGAACCCCATTGAGAACCTGTGGTCCATCATCAAATGTGAGATTTACAAGGAGGGAAAACAGTACACCTCTCTGAACAGTGTCTGGGAGGCTGTGGTTGCTGCTGCACGCAATGTTGATGGTGAACAGATCAAAACACTGACAGAATCCATGGATGGCAGGCTTTTGAGTGTCCTTGCAAAGAAAGGTGGCTATATTGGTCGCTGATTTGTTTTTGTTTTGTTTTTGAATGTCAGAAATGTATATTTGTGAATGTGGAGATGTTATATTGGTTTCACTGGTAAAAATAAATAATTGAAATGGGTATATATTTGTTTTTTGTTAAGTTGCCTAATAATTGTGCACAGTAATAGTCACCTGCACACACAGATATCCCCCTAAAATAGCTAAAACTAAAAACAAACTAAAAACTACTTCCAAAAACATTCAGCTTTGATATTAATGAGTTTTTTGGGTTCATTGAGAACATGGTTGTTGTTCAATAATAAAATTATTCCTCAAAAATACAACTTGCCTAATAATTCTGCACTCCCTATATTATTAAAAGGTTTTTGCAATCAGTAAAATAGGGAATAACCAGAAAGTAATATTTTGATAAGATAACCAAATTATATGAAATCTATCCAATGAGAACAGGAGATCAGTTTGACATCTTTAATAACCGCAGTTGCTGTGAAAAATGGTTAATTGAGATGTGGCCACACTTATATAACAATGCTGTGTGCTGTTATATACGGGGCTAAAATAATTTTGGATTTTATCAGCAATGATTGTACCATACTTCGGTGTTTCGCTGCTTAACCCTTTCATGCATGAATTATGACAACCTCAATCAGGTTTTTTTTCTTAAGTATTTTTATGTATTTTCATTTATCTTCAGGCATGAAAAAAAGATTTCTGAACTTCATTTTTTTAAACATGTATTTTTCAAAGAGTTTTTTACATGTCTACTTAGGTGGACAACATACATTTTGACTGGGTGGCAGGGTATGGAGTGACACATCAGTGTCCAATGTAGTGGTTTATGTGCAAGTATACCATCAACACTGACACAAATGCAAGAAAACAGCCTTTGAATAGCTGTCCACTGTAGCGACCACTATGCGTGAAAGGTTCAATTATAATGCATAGTTTGTGGATCTTGATCAGCACTGCATCTTAACTTCAAACTGTATCTGTGTGAATGCACAATTGGGCAAACTTCCTGTGATAAACTAAATACCAGAAACATACCACCAGATTTTGCAGTTGTACTGCAGCATTTTAGTCGGTACTTATTGTTTTTTTTTGGGGGGGGGGGGGTGATCGTGGCTCAAGAGTTGGGAGTTCGCCTTGTAATCGGAAGGTTGCCGGTTCGAGCCCCGGCTTGGACAGTCTCGGTTGTTGTGTCCTTGGGCAAGACACTTCACCCGTTGCCTACTGGTGGTGGTCAGAGGGCCCGGTGGCGCCAGTGTCCGGCAGCCTCGCCTCTGTCAGTGCGCCCCAGGGTGGCTGTGGCTACAATGTAGCTTGCCATCACCAGTGTGTGAATGGGTGGATGACAGGTTGTGTAAAGCGCTTTGGGGTCCCTAAGGACTAGTAAGGCAAGCCATTTACCATCTAATTTTTTTTATCCTGTTTTATGTACAGTATAAGTTACAAAAAGCCAGGGCCAAAAAATGACATGGCAAATGAAATATATTCATTTGTTTTCCAGTGTTTTTGTTGGTAAGTTTGGAGCCAAAGTAACAAAAGGAAAATGTAACACAGGATTGTTTGTGAAGGTTCTCAGTCATCCAGGTCATCGTAGTCAAAGGAGCACCAGGATGTCATGCTTGGAGAGTTTTTTCCAAGCATGACATCCAAGTGCCATTTCAGACCCAGCAACATGCTCAGAAAAAAACTGGTTCACCCGAAAGACAAAACTCCAAAACACAGACTTAACAATGTGGTGTATGATGTACAGTGCAGCGAGGAATGCCAAGACCTCTACATTGGAGAGACCAAACAGCCAGCACCGGAAACGTGCTCGTCATCTCCGAGCATGAAGTAAGGAGAGCCTTCAAGAGAGTGAACACCAGGAAAGCAGCAGGACCAGACGGCATCCCAGGTCGTATCCTCAGAGACTGCGCATACCAGCTAGCTCCTGTGTTCACTGAGATATTCAACATCTCTTTATCTCAGTCGGTGATCCCCACATGCTTCAAAGAGTCCATCATTGTTCCTGTCCCGAAGAAACCCCACCCTGCTTCTCTCAATGACTATCGCCCTGTAGCCCTCACCTCAGTAGTGATGAAGTGCTTTGAACGCCTGGTCAGAGACTTCATCATTTCTTCACTACCAGACACACTGGACCCACTACAGTTCGCTTACCGTCCAAATCGTTCCACAGACGATGCCATCTCTCATCTCCTCCACACATCACTCACTCACTTGGACACTAGAAGGGGGAATTATGTTAAAATGCTCTTCATAGACTACAGCTCTGCATTTAACACCATAATTCCCTCCACACTCACCACCAAGCTGGAGCATCTG